>NC_056737.1:1336089008-1336331508 GCF_019279795.1 Protopterus annectens
GAACCCTTTTGGGCCAAGACTGTATTCATTTTGGGGTCGAACACCCAGACACTAACTATAGACTCCTCAAGCATGGTCTGGGGGACTCGGTCAGAGTATCAAAGAGACCAGTGAACTTGGGACAGGTTAATAAAGAAAAGGCATATCCTTCAGTGGGAGATGATTGCAGTGATTGTGGCTGTCAAGTTCTTGAAAAAAATTCACCACAGTGGTATGGTACATCAGCTAATAAGGAGGGCATGCTCTTACTTTCTATGCAGACTAGCCACCGAAGCATGGCTTTTAGCCACGGTGTTGGGCATGACCCTCTTGGCATCCTAGATCTGTTGTCAGGGCAACATGCTGACTGGTCACCTGACCAGAACAGAAATGGGCCCTCATTAGGGAATGTTAAACAGAGATTTTTGTGGGTGTGTTCCACAGATGTGGTGTGCTAGAATAAAAACATTTTGCACAAGAATCCATCAGCAGGACAGGATTATTCCCCTCATTTTTCTAGGTCCCTCTTCTCCTTTGTAGCCCTAGAAAGTTAGACTTCAGTGCACAAACCTAAGGTTTTCTGAAACCAACCCAGCCTTGGTGTCAAAGATCCTCTGCTATATATTGGACCCTTTCAAATCAAGATTGTTTTATGTCTTATTGAAGATGCATGCGATGAAGCTGCCAGCCCAGCTACCAAGAATTTTGTAATTGCATTGTAAATATTAATATGATCCATAGGCCTGTCTTACATATGTAAGTAAACTGTATGTTATGTGCTGAGCTTCAAAAATGTAACAGCAGTGCTCCCTGCTGGAGAAAAGCAGAAATGTATATGGACTATATGCCTATGCAAATGTATGTTTCCATGGTAGAAGTTGGAACATAGAGATGTTCTTCATCTCACATTGCTGCAGTCCTTACTTATGGGTAGTCCGCTGTCCGCTGCCCAGTGTCAAAGATCCTCTGCTATATATTAGACCCTTTCAAATCAAGATTGTTTTATGTCTTATTGAAGATGCATGCAATGAAGCTGCCAGCCCAGCTACCAAGAATTTTGTAATTGCATTGTAAATATTAATATGATCCATAGGCCTGTCTTACATATGTAAGTAAACTGTATGTTATGTGCTGAGCTTCAAAAATGTAACAGCAGTGCTCCCTGCTGGAGAAAAGCAGAAATGTATATGGACTATATGCCTATGCAAATGTATGTTTCCATGGTAGAAGTTGGAACATAGAGATGTTCTTCATCTCACATTGCTGCAGTCCTTACTTATGGGTAGTCCGCTGTCCTCGGTCGGCCCGAATACCAAAGTATTAGGCTGACGTCGGTCATGGGCGCCTAGATCTGACATCAGAGCGTCAGGGTATAAAGGCGCATGACCGGCGCCATATCCTCAGTCTTTTGCCGCATGGTCCGATGCAGAAGCAGCGTTGCAAGTGCCGCTCGTTCTGAAATTTTTTTCGGAGTTTCAGATCGATACCAAGTTGGCTAAGTACCTGTTGGAATATTTTTGTTTTTCTTGCCTCAGTTACTTACGGATGTCAGAAAAGTGAATAATTGTATTTCTTGTGGAAACAGATACCGCATAGGGATTACCACCGCTTTGTATTCCTTGTTTGGGACGAGCGCACGTTGTCGGGTCTCGGTTTTGTGCTAGGTTTAATAAGCGCACTATAAAACGGAGGTTAGATTGCGCTAGGTTAGTCTTTGGCAAGAGGTGTAATTATAATATGCCGTCGGATGTTCCGACGCCCGCTTCTACTAAGAAGCGCAAAGATAAATCTTTAAAGCCTAAGCAGGATGATTCGTCCGTTTCAGACGCCGGACCTTTAGAAGCTACAGCTGAACAGGTGGATCCGGCTGAAGTTTCTGAGTCCCAGGGGAAACTTTGATTTTACAGGATGTGGCCTCTCAGGAGGCAGGTCAGGCTGAAGGGGCCTCTCAGGTTACTATTCTCCCTTCTATGCCTAAGGTAGTTAGGTCTTCTGCTACTGTTTCTAAGGCTTCTTCTAAGGGCAGGTCTGTTTTGCCTTCCTCTGGTGTCAGTTCTGGTTCTTCAGGGTCAGTGCCTAAAAAGCACATGCTTAAAATGGCAGAGGATTTGATTACTTTAATTAGAGGTTCTATGCCCCCTCCTGATAAGAGGCCCAGGATGGAGCCAGAGTTGGAAAGTTTGGAGCAGGCCTCAGATGATTCAGAGTCTTCTGCTGAAGACATTCAAGATTTCCCTCCTTTTTCTGATTCTGATGCAGAGGATTCCACTCCTTCTGCTTCTCCTCCATTGGATTTTTCATTTTCAGAAACTCTGCATTCCATGAGGGAGCATTTTAAGTGGGAAGGACAGGATTACTCTGATTCACGGAAGAGACTTAGGGAGTTCTTGTTTTTACCACAGCATAGACCCTTAGCTATACCTCCGGTTTTGGATGTTGTTTCAGATGTTTTCTCGGAAGCCTCCCTTAATCCAGATTCTGTACCTCCTGCCCCAGTTAAACCGGACGGGTATTACAGGGTGCCTGAGGCTCATAAATATCTGTATAAGAGTCCTAGGGCGGACCCAGAAACTATTAGTCAGGGGCCTAAGGGTGTTAGAGCCTCTGTTGTTAAGAATCCGGTTCCTCTGGATAAGGAAGCTAGAGCTTTGGATAGATGGGGTAAGAAGGTGTATACCTCTTCTACTTTAGCAATGAGAGCTTTGAACTGCCAGTTTCATATGTTGAAGTATCAGAATTTCCTCCATGTCCTTCATGGATGCATCTGCAGTCATAACAAGAGGGTTGTCCTGTCGTCAGGCAGCCCTGCAGTCGGCCGGATTCCAAAGTCCGGGTCCGGCTTCGCTGATGTCGCACTCCCGACGTCATCTCTGTTGGTCTTGTATAAAAGCATCAGCCGACGCCATTTTCCTCAGTCTTTCTTGCCGTGGCCAAGCAGAAGCTGTTCGAAGTGCGGTCGGTCGGATCCAGAGATTACTTCTACGAATACTACAAGACTTCTAAAGCTAAGTACCCGCTGGGGACTCTTTCTGCCTCAGCCGATGTCAGAAAAGTTAACAATTGTTTAACCTGTGGGAAACAAATACCTCATAAAGATTTCCACTCATACTGTCTGCCTTGTTTAGGCCCAGCCCACGTAGCAGCCTGTTCGCCTGTGCTTTTAACCGACAACGCTTAGGCGTCGGTCGGAGTTTGCAGAACAGTTTTTCGGTACTGATTTTGCGTACATTATGCCGCCGGATCCTCCGACTACCCCAAAACGCAAAGATAAAGACCGACACTACGCGTCCGCGGTTTCGGCCGAAACCACGGTAAAGCAAATCATGAGTGTCTCAGTTTCGCCGAAACCGAGAAAACTGCTCAAAGTACAGCTGAACCTATTCTAACAACTGAGGCCCCTGCTACAACTCTTGAATCGACCTCAGAAATTTTACCCACTACGGTGGTTGACTTATCAGACACCATCCCCTTGGATGTCTCTACCCCAGCACGTGGTGCTGCTAGGCCTCCAGCTGCCATGTCCATTAAGGCCTTCGCCAGGGCTAAAGCAGCCAAGACTACTAAATCAGTGCCTGTTAAACCCCCACATCCAGGCCCTCTTCTAGTTCTCAAATGCTTTCTTTGGCAGAAGATTTAATTTCCTTAATTAGAGGATCTCAACCTCACCCAGACAGGGCCTCTCAGCCCCCTGAGAAGAGACCTAGGGCAGAGCCCCCTGAGCCAATTTCTACTGATGATTCTGCTGATGAATCAGACATAACTGATCAGCCTGAGGCTCCCTTCTCCAATTTTGAAGATTCGATGCTGAAGAATCCATTCCAGCTGCTTCCCACCAGAAGAATTCTCCTTTGGGGAAACCTTGCATGCCATGAGAACAGTTCCAATGGCAGCAACAGGTTTTTTCACACTCCAGAAAGACTTAGGATCTTACTTCACCCCCCACAGCACATGCCCTTAGCTATACCTCCTGTTCTCTCTGTGGTGGATGATGCTTTCAATGATGTTTGCTCCGCTCCAGATTCTTTACCCCAGCCCCTGCCAAACCAGACAGATTTTACAGGGTGCCAGATACTCATCACCACCTTTACAAGGCCCCACTTGCAGACCCAGAAACTATATCCCAGGGTCCCAAGGCAGTAGCGACCACAGCTAAAACCCTATTCCTTCTGAAAGGGAAGCAAGGTCACTAGACAGATGGGGTAAAAGGTCTACACCTCAGCTACTCTCTCAGCTAGAGCTTTAAACTGTCAGTTTCACATGATACAATACCAAGAGTTTATGCTTGATCAGTTAACTAAAAACTAACCACTGATGAATCTCTTGATAAGAAATATGTATTAGAGATGGTAAATAACATACAACAGGTTAGCAACCATTCCTTAAAATGTGGCTATGATGCACTGGAGGCTTCATTTAGATCAGCCATGACAGGCACAGTGATAAGAAGGCATGCATGGCTAAAGGAACAAGCTTTACCGGATCATGTTAAAGCTAAGTTGCTAGATGCTCCTATGGACAAGACAAGTCTGTTTGGTACACCTGCCCAGCAGGTTATGAAGAAAATGGAAGAAAAGGCAAAATCTGTTCAAACTGTTAAAGATTTCTTGCAGGTTCAACCCCAAGGTTTAGCAGGAACTGGCCTGCCAAGAATTGGTCCTTTCCTGACTCCACAAAATTTCAAAGGGGTAGAAATAGACGTTCCAGAGGCAGAAACCAATCCAGAGGAGGTGCCTACAGAGGACGACAGTGGCAAGGTAACAACAGAGGCACAGACACAGCCACTGCCACTACATCAGCACAACCGCAGTGACTTAATCCTAAATCCGCCTACCAGGGAACAAATAGCAGTCCCTCTAGGCGGAAAGTTAACCTTATTTTCAAAGAACTGGCACTACATAACAAAAGACAAGTGGATTTTACAAACCATAGATCAAGGTTACCGGTTTCACTTCCACACTTTACCAGTCAAAGAGGAATGCCAAATCTACCTCCAAATCAAAAACAGAGGCTCTACGCCAGATAATGGAGTTAGCAAACATGAGAGCTGTGGAAAGAGTGCCAACAGCAGAACAAGGAAAGGGGTTCTACTCCAGACTATTCCTAGTTCCAAGAAAGGAAAAAGTTGGAGACCAATTCTCGACCTGTCCACCTTAAATACATACATCATTGTCCCAAAATTCAAAATGCTGACCCTACAGCAACTTCTTCCCATGCTGGGCAAGGAGTCTTGGCTGGTAACTCTAGATCTCAAGGAGGCATACCTGCACGTCCCCATTCGACCAATCTGCAGAAGATACCTCAGATTTCTTGCAGGATCAGAGCACTATCAATTCTCAGCATTGCACTTTGGCTTATCTACTGCGCCCAGAGTATTCACAAAATGCCTGGCATCAGTAATCGCCCATTGCAGACTACAGGGAATTCAAATTTACCCATACCTGGACGACTGCCTGCTACAAGGGGACAACAAAAGCAAGCTGACAACAGATTTACAAAGGGTCATTTACTTGCTACAAGGACTGGGATACACAGTCAATTTACAAAAGTCAAGACTGATACCATCCCAAACAAGGACTTTCTTGGGCGCGGAATTGGACACAGTACAACAAATGGCATTCTTGACTACAGAAAAACAAAAAGAACTTCCTCTTTACTTCTTGGCACTAACAAAACTGAACAAGTTAACAGCAAGAAAAGTTCTACAGGCCTTGGGCTTCATGGCATCATGCATAATCTTGGTCCCATTTGCCAGACTACATATGAGGAAACTACAGTGGTACCTAAAGAATTTATGGTCCCAACACAGACACAGTCTAGAAACAGAAATCCCACTAATTCCATGCTTAAAACAGGAGTTCCTATGGTGGGCTCAGGCATGCCAGTCAAACCCAGGCCTACCCTTTCGCAGATGTCAACCAAGCCAGACCATCACAACAGACGCTTCAGACCTAGGATGGGGGCCCACATGCTGGACAAATGCGTGCAAGGATTGTGGACACAGGATCAACTTCACCTGCACATCAATCTAAAAGAAATGCTGGCAGTAAAACTGGCAATCCAAAAGTTCAAACCATTTCTCAAAGAGGGCCAGTTGATGATAAGGACAGACAACACCACAGTCATGTGGTACATCAACAAACAGGAGGCACTCATTCATACCCCCTATGCAGAATGACCTTGGAGCTGTGGACCCTGGCACTCAGCTACAACATTCAGTTACAGGCAATATTTGTACCAGGGAAAGACAATACTCTGGCAGACATATTAAGCAGAACCACTGGATGCCCACGAATGGAAGCTGCACCGGACATCTTCAAGACCATCTCAAGAAATGGGGAATGCCACAGATAGACCTATTTGCATCACCTCTCAATTACCAGCTCAAAAATTCTGCACAAGGACATTCCACCCACTAGCATGGAAAGTGGACTCACTCTCCTTCAACTGGAAAGGCCTAACAGCATATGCATTCCCACCTCTTCCTTTGATACACAAGGTACTGCTAAAAATAAGGGAAGAACGTCCAAGGATAATCCTGATAGCTCCAAACTGGCCAAGACAACACTGGTACCCACTACTGAAGAGCATGTATCGAAACAATATGTGGCCAATACCACTGATGCCTTTGATGTTAACTCAGAACAACTACAGCATCATACATCCAAACCTAAAAACGCTGCAACTGACTGCATGGAACATCACATAGCAGCAGCTAATCCAGAACTTTCCCAAAGAGTTAAGGACATTATTCTTGAAGCACGCAGACCTTCAACAAGAAGGAACTATGCTGGTAAATGGAAAAGGTTTGTCATTTGGAGTACGGAAAGAGGAAAAGATGTGTCAAACATAGATATGCCTAACATTCTGGAGTATCTGGCCGAACTTCTTCATTCAGGCCTGTCCTACTCCTCCATCAAGATACATGCATCAGCTATTTCAGCAGAATACAGCTTTGATCCACCTGTTTTTTCGCACCCTTTGCTCAGGCAGTTCCTCAGAGGAATCAAGAATGTAAAACCTCCAAGGAAACCACCATTACCAGCTTGGGATTTAAACTTTGTGCTAGAAAAGTTGACACTATCACCCTTTGAACCAGCAGCAACAGCAGACCTACAACACCTGTCATGGAAAACTGCTTTCCTACTGGCAATTACTTCAGCAAGGAGGGTTTCAGAACTACAGGCCTTAATGGCAGTGCAACCCTTCCTAATCTTCCACCAAGATAGTGTCCTTGAGGACTAATCCTACATTTATGCCCAAGGTGGTATCCAGAGTGTCTTTAAACCAGGCAATCCACCTACCTACCTTCTTTCCCAACCCACAAAACAGAGGGGAAAGAATACTGCATACCTTGGATGTACATAGACAGCTACGCTACTACTTGGACAGAACAAAAATAGCAGAAAGACTGACCAACTCTTTGTAGCCTATGCAACAGGAAGGGAAGGAAAAGCTATTTCCAAACAGACAATCTCCAAATGGATAGGAAATTGCATACGATACTGTTACTCCTTCCATGGAAAACCAATTCCACAGAACATAAGACCTCATTCTACAAGGGCAACAGCCACTACCACAGCCTTCTTACGAGGAGTGGCAACCAAAGACATTATTGAGGCGGCTACTTGGACCTCCGTGCATACATTTGCCAAGCATTATAATTTGCCTCTTTATTCCAGATCCCGAGCAGGGTTTGCCACTGCTGTACTGCAAGGGATCCTAAACACACCATAATCTACTTTTTCCTCCTCCCCTAGTTGGCTATGGTATTCTACCCACTTGTTATGACTGCAGATGCATCCATGAAGGACATAGTACAGTTTTGTACCTACCATAAATGTAGATGTCCGAACTGGATAGCATCTGCAGTCAGGATTACCTCCCTCCTTCCCCTCTGTGGTACTCTAGGGTGTTTACCCTCCTAATAGCTAGCTTTTGGGGAGTCTTTATGGTGTATTTGTTTGTACATATATGCTTATTGCTGTGTTTACCTCTATCTATTTGGAAACATTGGCATCTATCCAAATTTTTAGCCTGCAAGAGGGCTACTGGCATCTGGGGCAAGAAACACTGAGGAAAATGGCATCGGCTGATGCTTTTATACCCGAAGACCAACAGAGATGACGTCGGGAGGAGTGCGACATCAGCCGAAGCCGGACCCGGACTTTGGAATCCGGCCGACTGCAGGGCTGCCTGACGACAGGACAACCCTCTTGTTATGACTGCAGATGCTATCCAGTTCGGACATCTACATTTATGGTAGGTACAAAACTGTACTTTTCTCAGCTAAGATCTAAAGTGGATGCTTTGGCAGAGGGCATAGATTGTAAAGAATTGCAGGATTTAGTGCATGTTTCTGAACAGGTGGGTAAGCACTCTTTGCAATGTGGTTTTGATGCCTTACAGGCTTCTTCTAGGGTGGCTGCCACTGGTTCAGTTATTCGTAGGCACGCCTGGCTTAAGGATCAGAATTTGTCTGAGCATGTTAAGTCTAGAATTCTGGATGCCCCTTTACAGTCTGAAGTTTTGTTTGGTCCTCCTGTGGTGTCAGTCTTAAAGAAGATGGAAGACAAGGCTAAAAAGTTTAGTAGAAATTGGCCTACTAAGGGGTGGACGTACCCTTCTTCTGATTCTCAGTCTAGGGGTAGATCTAGGCGTGGTAGGGGCAGAGCTCAGAGTTCCTTCAGGCCGAGACAATGGAGTTCGCCTGCTCAATCTGCTGGTGAGGGCAGGGGCCAGTCCTTTCGTAAACAGGCCCAATGACCTGCATTTTCAGCTGCCAGATTCTTCTTGCCTGGCAGCTCCTTTGGGAGGAAAGTTGGCTCTTTTCAAGCAAAATTGGCATTTAGTCACCCAGGACAAATGGGTATTGGACATTATAAACTGAGGTTACAAGTTCTATTTCCATACCATGCCTCCTTTCAAAGGCATGCCAGACGTCCCTCCTCGACAAAGGATAGAGGCTCACAGACAAATTTCTTTACTTCTTCAAATAGGAGCTATACAGCCAGTTCCTCTGTCAGAAGTGGGCCTAGGATTTTATTCTGCCTGTTTCTAGTTCCAAAGAAAGGGAACACGTGGAGACCAATTTTGGATTTATCTATCCTCAACACTTACCTGGACATTCCAAAGTTCAAGATGCTGACTTTACAACAACTTTTACCTCTGTTGGGAAAAGATCATTGGATGGTTACTCTGGATCTCAGAGGCTTACCTTCATGTTCCTATCAGGCCCAGTTGCAGGAGGTACCTGCGTTTGAGGCTGGAAATTTACATGATCAGTTTTCTGCATTGCCCTTTGGCTTATCTACTGCGCCCAGAGTGTTCACAAAGGTTCTGGCTCCAGTGATAGCCTTTTTCAGACTAAGAGGAATACAGATTTATCCTTATTTGGACGATTGCCTGATTATTGCACAAGAAAAGGACGAACTTCTTCATCATCTACAATATGTGATGGCAGTGTTAAGATGCCTAGGGTATTCTGTGAACGAAACAAAGTCCAGTCTAGTACCCTCTCAGGACATGTGCTTTCTGGGTGTGAGACTGAATACAACTTCCCAGATGGCTTTTTTGACCCCGGACAAACGAAGAAGCCTTTCTTTTTATTTCCATCAAATGTCTCTACGGTCCAGGCTGACTGCAAGGACAGTCCTTCAAGCCTTGGGGTTCATGGCATCTTGTATTCTGGTGCTTCCCAATGCCAAATTGCATATGAGGAAGCTTCAATGGTATCTCAAAAATGTATGGACACAGCACTGCCAAGATCTAGACACTGTCATTCAGATAATACCTTGCATTCAGAAGGAGTTTTTGTGGTGGGCTCAGGAATGTCACCTAAACAAGGGACTCTCTGTGACCCGCCAGAGGCGAGTCAGATTCTAACGACAGATGCCTCGGACAAGGCTTGGGAGCACACCTCAATGGAAAATGGGTGCAAAACACGTGGCCTGTCAAACTCCAACATTTGCATATCAACTTGAAGGAAATGTTAGCAGTCCAGTTTGCATTGATGGCTTTCAAAGATTTACTTCACCCAGGGCAGGTGTTGATTCAAACAGACAACACTACTGTCATGTGGTACATCAACAAGCAAGAGGGAACCCATTCTTACCCTCTTTGCAGGCAAGCGATGATTCTGTGGGAAACTGCTCTCAATCTACACCTCAATCTTCAGGCAAGGTTTCTACCAGGAGCACAGAACTCCTTAGCAGATGTGTTGAGCAGACAAATAGTGGATCCTCACGAGTGGAAATTGGATCCTCATGTATTTCAAAAGTTGACAGTGTTATGGGGAACTCCAGACATAGATCTGTTCGCTTCTCCACTAAATTACAAGTTGCCAAAGTTTTGCACAAAAATGTTTCATCACACAGCTTGGAAGGTGGACGCTCTATCATTCAGTTGGAACAATCTGCATGTATATGCCTTTCCACCTCTGCCTCTTCTTCCCAAAGTACTTTTGAAGGTCAGACAAGACAAGCCAACCATGATTTTGATAGCACCGGATTGGCCTCGACAACACTGGTACCCACTACTGAGGAGTTTAGTACGAGAACCTCCATGGCCTCTGCCTTTGATTCCGCACCTTCTGTCACAAGAGGACAGTCACTTCCTCAATGTCAAGATTCAGTCTCTGCATCTAACAGCCTGGCATATTCTGTTTTAGGCTCTGGAGGGTCTCAACTTCCACAACAAGTTTTGAATGTTATTTTGGAGGCCAGGAGGCCTAGTACCAGGAAAGTTTACGCTGATAAATGGAGGAGATTTTTTATTTGGAGCAAAGGGAAGGACTTTGATGTCTCCAAACCTGATTTAAGTGTTGCTCTTCAATATCTTACTGAATTATTGGACAAGGGTTTGTCTTTCTCCTCGATAAAGGTCCATGCTGCAGCCATTTCTGCTCACTATGATTGTGACCCTCCCTTATTTTCTCATCCTTGGTTTAAGCAATTTCTTAGAGGGGCAAAGAATATAAGACCCCCACGTAGAGCTCCTACTCCTGCTTGGGATCTCGATTTTGTGTTGGAAAAACTTACTCTACAACCTTTTGAGCCTGCAGCTACTGCCGAGTTAAAGTATTTGTCATGGAAAACTGCTTTTTTGTTGGCCATTACCTCTGCAAGAAGGGTTTCTGAATTACAGGCCCTCATGGCAGTGAAGCCTTTCCTGATTTTTCATAAGGATAGGGTATCTTTGCGTACTAATCCTTCCTTTATGCCTAAAGTGGTTTCTAGTGTGGCCTTAAATCAAACTATTCATTTGCCTACTTTTTATGCAAACCCCAAAATAGAGGGAGAAAATTTTGCATACTTTGGATATTCACAGGCAGTTGCATTATTATTTGAGCAGAACCAAGGAGTTCAGACAGTCTCAGCAGTTGTTTGTTTCTTTTGCTTTGGGTTCACAGGGTAAACCTGTTTCAAAACAAACTATTTCTAAATGGATTGGGTTTTGTATTTCTTTCTGTTATTCCCATCATGGTAAGGAGATTCCTGCTGGAATCAGGCCTCATTCCACTAGGGCTACTGCTACTTCTACGGCCTTTCTAAGGGGGGTAGCTACAAAAGACATTTTGGAGGCAGCTACTTGGAGTTCAGTGCATACTTTTTCTAAACATTACCACCTTCCTCTTTATTCTAAGTCTAGGGCTGGATTTGCCACTGCAATTTTACAGGGCATTTTAGCGGGCCCTAATGCTTTATGATTTTTACCATCCTCCCTTTCCCGTTGCTTTGGGATTCTACCCATAAGTAAGGACTGCAGCAATGTGAGATGAAGAACATAGTACAGTTTTGTACCTACCATAAATGTAGATGTTCGAAGATCCACATTGCTGCAGTCCAATTTACCCTCCCTCCTTCCCCACTGTAGTTTGACATGGTGCTATGCTTTAGGTGAAGGTTGTTGTGGGGCATGTTTTTTGGGAGGTGTTCTGTTGTTGACTGTGGCCTTTCTGGTTTGGCCTTCTGACATCTGGGGCAAGAAAAGACTGAGGATATGACGTCGGTCATGCGCCTTTATACCCTGACGCTCTGATGTCAGATCTAGGCGCCCATGACCGACGTCAGCCTAATACTTTGGTATTCGGGCCGACCGAGGACAGCGGACTACCCATAAGTAAGGACTGCAGCAATGTGGATCTTCGAACATCTACATTTATGGTAGGTACAAAACTGTACTTTATTTTGCAAAGCTCTAAAGAGTTTTATGACTGTGTTTTCCTCAGCAAAGAGGCAGAATGTCTGCAGCTAGAAATTTTCTATTATCTGGAAACAGAAATAATTACAGGTTTCAAGGGTAAAAGTATTTAACTGGTTTTACAACTTAGGGTTCCAAGCAACTTCTTGGGGATAAGTACTTTTGACACAGATGCGTTGATTTTAAAGTTTCTGTTAGCCTGGAAACTAAAAGCAAAAGTGACAAGAATGATGTAATCTGAGCTACCCCAGCAGAAATGTTTGATAGTAATTTAAGAAATCTCAGAATGGGTCTGTGCATTTTGTATCTTGTCTTGGATCCGAACACATCCATCTTCAGCACTTCTCGTCTGTATTTGCCTTGCTCTATAAGTAAGACTTGGATTATAGTATCTCTCTTAGAGATAGGAATATAGTAAGAGTAGTCTAGATGTTTTCTGTATTTGTGAGACTGTCCTGCAATGTTGTTTTAATGTATTTCCTGTGATTCTGAACTCTGTCACTGTGTTGAATTATTGAGTATTGTCTTGTACTTTTATTATTTAGAGATATTTAAGCTCTTGGTGTACTTGCGTATGTATTTGGGAACACTGTATAGGCCACTCTTAAATAGCCTTAAAAGTTTTGTCACACTTGCCATTTGAATAATAGTAACATGACACAGTAGAATTGGTCACCCTTTGGGAAGGGCCTTATAATAGCTGATAGGAGTGGTTGGTGGCAGGCAGCTGGTACTACCTTATAGTCTGGGAAGAAGGGGGCATAGCTAGTGAACCTGTGCCAGTCTTCCCCCTGAGTGTTTGTTTATAAATCAAATCTCAGTGTGTGTCAGCTACTTGGGCAAGGTACACAAAGCACTGGTTGGACAGAGGGTGCTGGAGGTTTTGGTTTGATCACTCAACTGAGATCTTAACCCTATAGCTGTGCCAATGGGGAGTCTTATTGGAGATCTGGATAAAGAGAGAGAAACCTGCCCCCAGACTGACTGTGATCTCTGTGTGCTCATAAGGAAAATTGTACTTTACTCTGTGTGTACTTGTCATCCTCCCAATGTGCATGTCCCTCACTGGTGTTAGTGGTAAGGATTGAGGCTCTTTGATTCCTGTGCCAGTCCAGGGTGTCACACATGCCATTGCCATTTTAACAGACCTGCCTTGGGAAGCACCCGCTCATTCTTAAACTATCTGTAAAACACTTCCTCAGGGGGATCCTGCATGTGAGACCTCCTGATGAAGAGCACTGTCCATTGTAGGATCACAGGAATTTGAAATAGTTAACATTGCCTCTGTTTGAACTAGCTACTGCTATACTTTCCCAGCTGCCTGTCCTGATGAACTCTTTTTAGTGGCCTTCTCCTCTACCAAAGTCTTAGAATTACAGGCTCTCGTGCACGCAGAGAGCCTTTTCTTATTTTCCACAAGAGCATAGTTGCACTTCATACCAATCCTTATTTTATGCCCAAGGTAATGAATTGAGGTGTCCTTTAATCAGGCTGTTCACCTCACTAGTTTTACCTTGCACCTCAAGATGAAGATGGGATGTTCTACTCATTCCTTGTCAAGGCTATCCTTGGTCAAGAAGTAACACCATACTGGAGTCGTTGCAGCTACCACTGCTTTCCTAAGAGGAGTCATTGCTCTGCGCAGTCCATTTAGTAATCATCTTCCTGACTATAACTTTCCAATTTTTCAGAATATTTCAACCTGGATGTCTTGTCCAGGACAAGGGCAAGACTGTACCATAACAATTTTGCAGGGCTTCTTGCAACCACTCCTCCTGTCCAACCACCCTGTTGTTATCACTATTGCAGTAGTTTTTCAGTGTGATGAGCATATTGCATCTGGGTTAGAAAGTTACAGTATTTATAGATGCTGGAGTATAACGCACCGTACAGTACTTCTGGTAGCTCTCAGCAGATGCATCCAATATAGTAATATACCAATAAACAAGATACAATAAAACATTTTTAATAGTGGATGGGTAAGCGCTTTCACAAATATTTGCTTCATCAGACCTTAACATATAAAAAACACTACTACTTTTAAATACAAAAAGAAAATTCAAAACATCCAATCACATAAGTCACCATAGCAACTTATTGCACAGCAAGCAAATCTCATAGTAACCCTATAGTCACTAAATGTTCTTAATGTATTAAAAAAAAAAAAAAAGTATATTCCACCCCCACCCCCGGACAAGAAAGCCACCATGAAAAACTTTTCAAAAGCAAACTTCACGTTACTTAAGACCGAGGTGGAAAGTTTCAAAGCCCCCATGCTGAAGGATAACACTGTCCAAGCTACAAAATCCTTTACTAATGCATTCTACGGGCACCTACAAGAATGCATGGATCGTGCCATCCCAAGCAAAACCAAGACTCACTCCTCCAAGAAAAGGATACCAGTCTGGTGGACTCCTGCCGTAAACAAGCTATACAATAGAAGGAGGAAACCAGTACAGAAAAACATAAAATCCCAAGAAGGGAAGACATCCCTGACCAGTTTCAGCAAGAAACTACGATCCCTCATAAAATCATCCAAGGCGAGCTTTGAAAGAAAAATTGCCAAGGACTCCAAAGATAACCACAAGGCATTCTTTAGCTATGTCAAGAATCTAAGTGGCAATGCTCAGATCTGCTCGGAGTTGGTGCAGAATGGCACAAAATACACTGAACCGACCGATATCGCCAACATCCTGGCAGACAGGTTCAGCGCAAACTTCACCCCCCCTCTCACCCCCAAAAGGGCCCATAACCATACCAGAAGAATGTAGAGTCCTGAAATCAGACACTCTGGTTAAAACAGCCCTCTCCAAAGCCAAAAACACAGCATCAATGGGACCGGACAGTGTCCCAGACTGCGTCCTACACGAGCTCAAAGACTAACCCCTCACCTAAACACACTGCTCAAACTCAGCCTCTCCACAGGCTACATATCCATAGAGTGGCGCACACCAATGGTTATTCTGCTCCACAAAGGTGGAGCCACAACAGACCCCGGGAACTATCACCCTATAAGCCTGACTAGCTTGGTCTGCAAGGCTGTGGAGCGCATCATCATGGAACTCATTAACAGAGACATTGGGAACCTCCAAACACTGGACCTTACCTAGTTTGGCTTTAAGGGCAGATCATGCCTCCTAAACCTGGTGGACTTCTTTGAGACAGTTAACAAGGGAAAGGTGGTACATGCAGCCTACCTAGACCTCGCTAAGGCCTTCGACACCATTCCCCATTCTGGTATTATAGACAAGCTCACCAGCCTGAACATAAACCCCTACATCACAAGATGGGTTGCCAAATGGCTCACGGACAGAACCCACATGGTGAGAGTTGCGGGAGCTAGGTCCATCTCTAAACTGGTTACAAGTGGTGTTTTCCAGGGCTCAGTCCTAGGACCCCTCTTGTTTGGCATATACTTCTCAGAGGTACAGGCAAGTACAGGAGGACAATGGCTGACTAATTTTGCAGACGACTGCAAACTAGGGGCTATAACTGACTGACTCTCCGGCTGACAGACATCCTCCAGAAGGGTCTCACTGAGACAGATACCTGGTGTCAAAATCATGGCCTCAAATGCCAAAAAGTGCATAGTCATCCCCTTTGTTTCCAAAGTAACCACAAACTACCACTTAGGTGGTGGTCCCCTAAATACGGAAGACTTAAGGGATCTGGGGACCCAAGTAGATAGTAATCTCACCTTTGATAATCACATTGCCAAAGTGGTTAGAAAATCCTTCTACGTGGCCCACCTAATCACAAAAGGGTTCGCATCCAGATCAAAAGAGGTAATTGTGCCCCTCTACTCATCACTCATCAGACCCATCTTAGAGTACAGCGCCCCATTTGGGATATACCTTACAAGACACCTGCAACAGCTGGAAAGACCACAGACGTACCTTACCAAGAGGATCAATGGTCTCAAACAGATGCCCTATGCAGCTCGACTGGAGAAAGTCCAGTTGTACTCTGTTGCATACTGCCTACTTAGAGGTGATCTCTGCCTCACATACAAGGCCATGTCCAACACAGAATTGATGGACATGCTCCACCTAAAGAAAACCTTATACCCTCGAGCCACACGCTCTAGGGATCTAAACCTCACCACAACAATAAATAGGACATGCTGGAGGGATAGATTCCTGTCCCAGAGACTTCCCATGCTTTGGAACAAAATCCCAATCTACATTAGGCAGAGCTTCTCACTAACACTCTTCAAAAGAAACCTTGACGAGTGGATGGGAAACTAAGTTTATCTCTGGGATCACTTCAGTGGCTCTGCTGAACAGAGGCACAGGGAACTAATCTAAGGGGGCGGCGAAAGCCAACACATTCTGGCTAGGCTTATAAATGCCTTTGGGCAGATAGGTTCATAGGTGGGTATTAGGCTAAGAAGAATTCTGTATGTACATACAAGTTGTATAAAAAAACATCAACTAAAACCTACTACTTTCTAAGTTTCCTATTCCATAATTTAGATGCAGTAGCTACATTGATCAGTCAGGCCTTTTCCCAAATGTGCTGTAAGTGTAATAATCCATTTGAGTTCTTTTTCCTCAGTAACATTGGATATACTACCCAGTCTCACATCATCCCTTACTATTTCCAGTACACTGAACTTAAAATAATGTTCAGAGTCCAACTCCAATATATGTTTCGCTATAGCACTGTGTGTCCTTTTTTCAAGCAATTTGTGGTCTCTTATGCTCTCTCAATCATTTTCCCTATATAAAACAATTTACAGGTTATACATCGAGCAAGGTATACCAAATTCTTAGTATTACAATTGACAGTCACCTTCACATCATATTTCATCCCTGTATCTGGATGCTCAAAATCCATCCCTTCATAGATGTGGTCACATAAATTACATTTTCCAAATCTAACTGTTCCTTCACCTTGTGGCTGTTCCATCATATTTCCAGCCATATTTGGATAGCAAGGTCTCCGTTTTAAGATTCCTGGTGTCCTTGTATACCAAACATGGTCTATTCCCTACTAATTCTGCTAGTTGACTATCCACTTGGAGAATACGCCCGTTTCTCTCAAGTATCTCTCTCAGGGCTCTATTATCTTTTGTATAAGTGAAGGTAAAGGGAACCTTATTCATCTTTCTCAAACACCTCATAGCTCATAGGGAAACACAGGTCATGATATCACATCCATTTGCCCAGTCCTACTTGAAATTTTAAAGACAATTCGTTGATTTCCTTTTTTTTTTATTGACCATATGAACAATAGTAATGAGTTTTTGAGGTTTACTGGGGAATACTCAAGTAGGACAGTAGAATATCTAGATATTGAGGTACGTATTGATGACAATGGACATGTCCACACTGACAGATGTAGAAAAAGTTGCCAACATACGGCATACCTTCATAGAACGAGTATGAATATTCAGCATATGTTTAAGAATATCATAAATGGTCAAGCTATGCGGTGTTGGAGATCAGCTGACAGACTATAAATGCAAGGGGGAGCCAAGTCGACTAGAGAATGACTTTGTAAGTAGGGGTTATGATAGCAATGAGGTGCAGAACATATGTTTATACACTGTTGAACCTAGAAGTAGAGCTAAACCTTACGACTCTGAACCCTACCACCCTGAAGTCGATAATAGGAGAAAGATGAATAAAGTTTTTTACCTTCACTTGTACAAAAGATATAGAGCCCTGAGAGATGTACGTGAGAGAAATTGGCGTATTCTCCAAGTGGATAGTCAACTAGCAGAATTACTTGGGGTATAGACCATGTTTGGTATACAAGAACACCAGGAATCTTAAACGGTGACCTTGCTAGCCAAAGATGGCTGGAAATATGATGGAACACCCGCAAGGTGAAGGAACAGTTAGATGTGGAAAATGTAATTTCTGTGAACACATCTGTGAAGGGATGGATTTTGAGCACCCAGATACAGTGATGAAATATGATGTGAAGGTGAATGCCAATTGTAATACTAAGAATTTGGTATACCTTGCTCGATGTGTAAACCTGTAAATCGTTTTATGTAGGGAAAACAAATAGATAATTGAGGAAGCGTATAAGAAACCACATATAGTGCTTGACAAAAGGACACACTTGTAGTGCTATAGGGAAACATATTGGAGTTGGGCTCTGAACATTAAGTTCAGTGTACTGGAGATAGTAATGGATGATGCGAGACTGGAGGGTATATCCATTGTTACTGAGGAAAAATAATTCAAATGGGTTATTAGACTTTGAGCACATTTGGGCAAAGGCCTGAATGATCATATAGCTATTACATCTAAATTAAGGAATAGGAAACTTAGAAAGTAGGTTTTAGTTCATTTTTTATACAAATTGTATGTGCATACAGAATTCTTGTATACTTTTTTTATACATTCCTAAGAATAAGAAGTGCTGGATTTTGGGGCATTGTATTTTTATCTTTGAAAATAAGTTTTCCATAATGAATATTGTATGAAGTAGCATTATCAGTGCTTCCTTGCTTCAAGATCCTGTGTTTATTCAATGTTCCTTTTAATGCACACAAATGCTTTCCATTCCAGTACACAAGTAGAGAGGGTCACTATTGCTGTCCTAATTCCAGTGTAGCTATTCATGTGGTCATCTTCTGCCTCAGTGCATGTGTACTGTGGACTTTTATTACAGAAGAATAAGTACTGCTCCGTCCTGACGTTTGCCATGAAACTTTTATTTATGTTTTTATTTTTTAATCAGTTAAACCCACTAGGCACAGCTTTTCTTCAGGGGCAATCCAGGAGTAGTGTCAGCTTAATGATTTGCTCAGGCTCAAATTCTAGGCAACAAAATCTGACAGAATCAAGTCAGTGATTATGGTATGGAGGTTGTTGGCAACCTATAGCCGTAGTCTTCAATGCTAACCTGTCACATACATGTATGATTTGCTTCTGAAACCATAGCTGATTTATATTTGGGGTGTCTCTGGCATTGTGAGTGACATGATTTTGGTTATAGTCTTGTATGCTGCTGAAAGGCTTTCACCTTTTGGTTGGGCTGCTCTGTGTCTCTAGTTAATGCTCCAGGGGCACCTGTTCCCTGCTCTGTGTCTCTGGTTAATGCTCCAGGGGCACCTGTTCCCTGTTTAAACTGCAGCTACTGCTGTGTCATCGCTGATGTTTACCTGGTTGTACATTTACAGGTGTTTGTTCTACGCGATTGAGGCAAATGTCTCTTATGCAAAGTGCACAGCTATTTGGAGATCTAGAGTTTAAGCAGCTTGACTGAGTGTTACATTCCTGGACTTTATTCCTAAAAGAGTTTTGTGTTTTTATGATGCAGTAATATAATGACTAATATTATTATGTTTTCTGCCAGAGTCTGTATACATTCTATGAATGAAGCCAGGGTACCTTTTTGGCTAGGCTTGTATAGGCCCTAGGGCCAATAGCCTAGTACCTACCTATGAACATTTAGTGACTATAGAGTCAATATGAGATTTGCTTGCTATGCAATATGTTGCTGTGGTGACTTGTGTGACTGGATGTTTTGAATTTTCTTTTTGTATTTAAAGGAAGTGTTTTTTTTATATGTTAAGGTTTGATGAAGCAAATATTATATTTGTGAAAGCACTTACCCATCCACTATTAAAAACGTTTTATTGGATCTTGTTTATTGGTATATTACTATATTGGATATATCTGCTGTGAACTGCCATAAGTACTGTTTGGTGTGTTTTACTTGGTGCATATACGAGAGGTAGCGTCTCTGTGTGGAGTTATTCTATTTAGATGTTGGAGTATATTCACTGGTATAGCATTATTTGTCTCCTATGTATATTTTCCTTTGCTGGTGTGTCTCTCTTGGGTTGGGCTAGATGCCCACCCATTTTTAGTCCTTGACTTCCTCCTCTAGCATCCTTATAAAGTGCCCTTCCTCTTCAGGTTGACCTTAGTCAGGCGATGGCACTTGTGTCTTTTCTTGTTGAGCATCCATACAAGTGGTCCACTTTATGCAGGAACATTTTTATGCTCTTGTTTCAGACCTCACCCAAGTGGAATCAGGACATGAAATAAATGTGGCCCCTGTGGATATCCCTCTTATACCACTGATGTCCAGGGGGAAGGATCTTTGCCTGGTTAGATGCGCAAAGCTCTGGAAGTCAGGGTGTCTGCAGCTTATGCCCCAAGACGTTATCATGGGTACAATAATGCGTATATTCAAACCTGCGCACGTGCAGTAAATTCCTAACTCTTCATGGCACATATCATAGCAGTACTAATTTGGCCACATAGCCATGTAATATTTGGTCAGTGTTTGTCTTGTCTAGTCTAACTCTTCACTATTTCATTCCTTCTGGAAGTTGGACCCTGCTGATTATAGTTAAGGGATGAGAAAACATATTTATTTGGTCTTACATTATGGTTAAATTAGCTGAAAGCCACATTTTCAAACACGCGCATGCACCAACCAACCAAAGTACACTCCCTGATTAGCCTAATTAAGAGTCACATACTTGTATGTGTCTATACACACACACACACACACACACACACACACACACACACACACACACACACACACACACACACACACACACACACACACACACACACAGTCCTTGCTTGCTATTCCAGATGCACTCAACAAACTCATAAAAAGACAAAACACTGGTTTTATTTAGAGGGCAAGCTCCCTACCCCCAAACTTACATAATCAAATTTGTGATCACATTGGTGAGAACTGCTCAGGACGCATACTTGCACATACGCTTTCTCACTTAACCAACACATAGCGTCCACTGATCTTCCACATGTTCATACACAAAGCACATCTTATTCACTACTTGCAACACACAGTCATCACAATTGCTCATTGATCCACACTTATATGCCTGCAAACAGCCAGGCACGCAGCTACCTTGCCCGGTCACCTCAAGCTGCAGATCACACTTGATGCACACAAAAGCAGATGCACAACTAGCATAATGCCTCACTCATGACATACTACTACTACTACTACCTGACTAGCACATACTGTAAACTTCCTATCACATTCCACGCATCACAAATTATCTGTATGTACCCATATGCATGCCCTGCTTGCATGCTACAGTTCACTGCAGCACCCAGAATGTGTACACCCCACAAACACCAGCACGCACACATTGCAAACCTCCACACCAATACATACACCTACCATTTAAATACCCACCACATGCCTTTGACCACTTAGTTCTTACCATATGCTTACCAAAAAAGCATCTCTACTGCTTTAAAACACTTACACAAACATACTTACTGGCACATAATGCGCGCCTGGCATCTGCCTTTCATGGGTCAGGCTGTTCCTGTATAAGCAGATTTTGCATATATGTAGGCTACTCCGTGCCTGCTGGTAGGTACCTCAAAATGCATTTTACATAATCCATGTCTACATGCAGACCCTGGAGTCATCCTTACATAGGGACCTAAGACACTTCTCACATGAAAACTAATCAAGGAATGTTTACTCTACTTGACAGAGTATTCTTTTGTCATGTTGGACCAGACAAGCCAGTGCTGACCCACCCCATCAGGGCTACATCCAGAAGGCCAACACACCAGTGTTTGATATGTCAATTTTAAACCTATTACTGTGTGAAACATTTTCTCTAAGACATTATAGCTACATATTATATAAAAACCGACAGCTGTATAATACTAATGTCATTTTAGAGCTGCCCAGTATATTTTTACAGAAAGGAAATGTATTTTATTTCTGTTGTAACAAATGCAAAGGTTGCTGCCATTATCTCTCACTCTCATTTCACTGCATGGAAGTACTGGCACTGTGTAGAGTACTGTAGGGCAAGTAAAAGGTATATGCCCTTTTCCCCACTGTAGTGCGATCCTGGAGTCCGTATATATAGTTGGGGGGTGGGGGTCATAGCCCCCCCCCCACTTTGTTTGGGTATATATTGTTTTCTGGAAAGAGTTAATCATTGATGTTGTAAGTATGTATGTCTATGGTTTAAAACGTATTGTTTTGAAGCTTTTGGTGAAATATAATACAAAACCAAACTAGGTGGGAGGCTAAGCCCTACACCCCCCCCCAACTGTACTCTATATACTAACTCCAGGATCCCCACTACAGTGTGGAAAATGGCTTCAGTGAAATGAGATTCTGTGAACTGGTTTTCAGTAATTTTTGCTTTCAGCAATTTGGTCAGGGTGAATTCAAATTCAGTGAAATGAGCTTTCAATGAAACAAAGTAGACGTGTGTGTGTGTGTGTGTGTGTGTGTGTGTGTGTGTGTGTGTGTGTGTGTGTGTGTGTGTGCGTAATTTATAGGAATCTACTTCATTTTATCAGACAACCACAACGTGGAAGTACTAAACATCGAGATGAAAAAGTCAGATTTTCAGAATATTGCGATTTCAATTTGTTGCATGTCATTTTGTCGAATAATAGTAGAATGAGTGCTGTAACATACGTATAGAGGGTAGTATTCTTTCCTTTAAGAATGTGTACACCATTCTGTAACCAAGAGGGGGAAAAAAGGTGGATGTTTAGTTCTTCAATGTAGGTGTAATCTGAGGCATGTGGAACACTCACTCATGTTTAAAAGGTAAACCAGTTTTATGTATAGGTAGTTTGCCCTTTTCCTCAAGTTAGTGTGATCTTGGAGTTGGTATATTTAATTTATTGGGGGGAGGGGTGAAGGGGGGCTTGCCACCCTGCAAAAATAAGGGAAAAGAAAGTAAGTGTATCAATGTCTTAAGACCCGACCGTTCAGTCTATTTTTGAGGTTATTTTACTTTTATGCAGACTAGTGTACAAGGTAGTTATTTAATAATATAGTCTTGTGCTGCGTTATAAAACTTGATTTTGAATTTGGAGGCAGGAATTGACTGGGTTACATGTTGCAGGTTTTATGTTTGTTGTAGTGTTTTCAAGGTTTTGGGTTTCGATGTGTTTCAGTGTTTTGAAGATACAATGTACTGCAATGTCGACTTTCTTGTCTTGACATTTACTATTTCGATGTGGTTGTATGATAAAATGTGTGTGTGTGTGTGTGTGTGTGTGTGTGTGTGTGTGTGTGTGTGTGTGTGTAATGCCTGTCCCTGGAGGAGTGGTTGCTACCTAGAAGCTGGCCATTTTGGGTCAATTCTAAACTCCTTGATCTGTCTCTCTTAAAACCTTACAACTCTTTTTGCGCGGTTTTGCGCACTGAGCAGCGTCGGACAGCACCGCCTAAACAGGTTTAAACTATTCCAGGCTCCACAAAGTCTGCTCTTCACTTTTTCCCTTAGAACTGTTCAAACTCTCAAAGTAATCACTCTATTCTCTTTCTAAAGCCCTGCACTTGCTCAGCTCTTATAAGGAAACACTAACTAACTAACTAAAGCACTACACCCTCCTTGACTTCTCATAAGTATTAGGCTCCCGATTGGTCTTTCCTGATAAAGTGAAAAATCAGTTCCCTTCCCTAATCTGATAAAACAGTTCCCTGTACTAATCTGGTATGTCCAAGGGTCAGTTTTAAGGTTACTCTCCAGTCCAGCTGGTGAATCTGGGAATTTTGAGGCAATGTTACAATTGCCTTATGTACACAGACAACCCTCTCCTCCTTCCAACAAACTCTAATACATGTGAGAGATGCAGTTACACAGCCAAACTGGAGGCAGAGCTCTCTCAACCCAAGACTGGCACATTCAGTCAGGAGGAAAAGGTAACCACCCACACCACAAATCCAGTCTCACACAACCTATTGCATCTGCATACCCAACACATAAACACACAAAAACATACTCGGAGGCTCTAAATAAAAATCTGCCTAAACAGCAAAGACCTCCTAAGCAGATATCCAAGCAACAGCCACCCCTCAACAATACCCACGAATCACATATCTCACAAAATCAGTGTGCCTCACAGTCACAGCCCTTAAGGCCAAACACCACACCAAATACACTTGTTATAGGGGACTCTATTGTCCGGCACACTGATGTCCCGCTCACCAGACTGAACAAGGAGAAGGTCACTGTAAGCTGCCTGTCGGGTGCCAGGATCCGCCACATAACGCAAGCACTCAGGTCACTCCAAAGCAAGTACAAATATGACTCAGTCATTGTCCATGCTGGTGTGAATGACCTGAGACGTACCTCCCTGGACTACATGAAGAGAGACATAGAGGAGCTCTCTGACCATGTAGCCCAGGCTGGTATGACCCTGACCTTGAGTAGCATCTTGCCGTCACCAAGAATGATGCCACAGTATAAAGACAGAATGATCAGTTTCAACAATTGGCTAAAGTATTGGTGTCATTCAAAGGGGATCCAGTGTCTGTCAGCCTGGGATGGCATGCTCGACAAGCCACATTGCTTCGCTAGGGACGGCTTGCACCTGTCACCCTTAGGCTTTCGTATACTGGTCAAGGCTCTTGCCACCCCCCATAGTGCCATTTTTAGGCAAGGCTCAAAGGACAAACCCACCTCCATAGACAATCCAAGGATAAAAAACTAAAGGTAATGCTACTCAATGCCAGAAGTCTAAACCTCAAGATGCACGCACTCGAGGCTCTCCTCAGTATGGAGAAAATCGATGTCTGTGCAGTAACAGAAACTTGGTTCAAGGCTTCTGAGAGCACCCCAGCACTACCAGGTTATAACTCATACCATGCATTTCGCCCCCAAAACTCGGACCGAAGCACAAAAGGAGGGAGAGTATCTATATTCATCAAAGATACCTACATCTCCAGGTTAGTGGCACTGCACGAAGCATCGGAAACCATCCATGTGCAACTAACAGCAGGCAAAACTGCCTTTCAGTTTGTAGCCTGCTACAGAACACCCTCCCTATTACAGGAACCCCACTTGGCATTCCTGAGTACACTGGAGAATATGAAGGTCTCTCCAAACACTATGTTATTGGGTGACTTCAACTACCCAAACATTGACTGGGAGAACTACTCAAGCCCAACCACCCTCTCCCAACAGTTCCTTGAATTTATAAACTCTAACGCAATGGAACAACTGGTCACCACTCCCACAAGAGGGAACAACATATTGGACCTGGTCATCACCAACATGGGGACTCTTATGTTCCACACCAGAGGTAAACCCCTCATTGGTAAGATCAGACCATAAACAAATTTCCCTGTACATCCATATCCCGTCCCCACCCCCAGCCAAGGAAATCACTGTAAAGAATTTCTCAAAAGCTAACTTTGCACTTCTCAAGACAGAGGTAGGAATCCTTCAAAGCCCCTGGGCCAGAGGATAATGCAGCCCAATCCACTGAATCCTTTACAAATGCAGTAACAGAAATGCAAGGATCGTGCTATCCCAAATAAAACCAAGACTCACTCCTCCAAAAACAGGAGACAGGTCTGGTGGACCCCTGCCATAAATAAGCTATACAACAGAAGGAGGGAAGCTACTACATGACTGAACAAAATCCCAAAAAGGGAAGGCATCTCTGATCAGTATTAGCAAGAAACTTCAATCCCTCATAAAATCATCAAAGGCCAGTTTCGAAAGAAAAATTGTCCTAGATACTAAAGATAATCACAAGGCCTTCTTTAGTTATGTCAGAAACATGGGAGGAAACTCCCAGATATGCTCTGAATTGTTGCATAACAGTACAAAATATACCGAACCTACAGACATAGCCAACATCCTGGCAGACCGATTCAGTGCAAACTCTCCCCCAAAGGAGCAAATGCCTATCCCAACTGAATGTAACCTCCCTGATATCACAGATGCACAGGTGAAAACTGCCCTCTCCAAAGCAAAAAACACAGCATTTATGGGACCAGACGGTGTCCCAGGCTGTGTCCAAGAAGAACTGAACCCTTACATTAAGTCACTGTTCAAACTTAGCCTTACTACAGGATATGTACCCAAAGAATGGTGTACAGCTACAGTGGTCCCACTCCACAAAGGTGGTGCCACATCGGACCCCAGAAACTATCGCCCCATAAGCCTGACTAGTCTGGTCTGTAAAGCTATGGAGCGTATTATCATGGAACTCATAAACAAAGACATTGGGAGCCTCCAGACACTGGACCCTACCCAATTCAGCTTTGTTAAGGGCAGATCTTGCCTCTAAACCTAGTTGATTTCTTTGAAACAGTTACCAAAGCCATAGATGAGGGCAAGGTAGTCCACACAGCCTACCTGGACCTCGCAAAAGCCTTCGATACAATACCCCACTTGGGCATCATAAATAAGCTTACCAGCTTAAATACCAACCCCTATATCACAAGATGGGTTGCAAACTGGCTCAGAGATAGAACCCACATGGTCAGAATCGCAGGTGCCATGTCCGAATCCAAACCAGTTACAAGTGGCGTCCCACAGGGCTCAGTTCTGGGACCTCTCTTGTTCGGTATATACTTCTCTAAGGTTCAGGCTAACACGGGGGGGATTATGGTTAACAAAGTTCGCAGATGACTGTAAACTGGGGGCCATAATCGAATCTCCAGCTGACACAAGCATCCTCCAAAAGGGTCTCACAGAGATGGATGCTTGGTGCCAGAGCCACGGCCTCAAGCTAAATGCTAAAAAGTGCATAGTCATCCCCTTTGGGAAAAACAAGATGCCCACAAATTACCACATAGGTGGTAATCCATTAAGTACAGAAGAAGTAATTAGAGACTTGGGGACCAACGTAGATAGTAATCTCTCCTTTGATAATCATGTTGCCAAAGTGGTTAGAAAGACCTTCTGTATAGCCCACCTTATCATGAAAGGGTTCGCATCCAGATCAAGAGAGGTCATTGTGCCCCTCTACTCGTCACTCATCAGGCCCATAATTGAATACAATGCCCCTTTTGGGATGCACCTTACCCGACACCTGCAGCAACTGGAGAGACCCCAAAAGTACCTCACCAAGAGGATCATGGGCTACAAACAGATGTCCTATGCAGCTCAACTAAAGAAACTCCAGCTCTACTCAGTTGCTTACCGCCTACTCAGAGGCGATCTATGCCTGACGTACAAAGCCATGTCAAACCCAGAATTAATGGACATGCTCCACCTCAAAAAATCCAAGTCCCCTAGAGCTACAGGGTCCTAAACCTCAGCACAAAAATAAATAGGACATGCTGGAGGGACAGGTTCATTTCCCAGAGGCTCCCCTCACTCTGGAACAGAATCCCAATTCATGTTAGACATAGCCCCTCGCTGACCCTCTTCAAGCGAAATCGCAAATTCACCCCTGGGATCTCTTCTATGTCCCTGCTAGACAGAGGCACAGTAAACTAATCTTAAAAGGGTACCTTCTGTGACCTACTTTACAGAGGCACAGTAGGCTAATCTAATAGGGAGGCGAAGCCAAATACACTCTGGCTAGGCTTATAAATGCCCTAGATGTAGATATAAAAGTACTGTACTACTGTTTTAAAAGCAGTTTTCATCATTATGCACTGTATCATGAAATGTGTGCTAGAATTAAACATTTGTTACGTATTTAATTTACCCAACTGTAACATTGTCTGCCCTTTTTTATGCATCTACTGACTACTGGACTGAAAGATTGTATTGGGTTACCTAGTTTAAAAGTAGATGGCAGCATTGGTTAATTTATTTTTTCTAGAACCTGAGAATAAATCGTTTGCTTTACTTTTCCATACAGTGAAGTGCGGTGAGCTGCAGGTTGGTGAGGTGCCAGGTTTGTGTTCTTTAGCAGATTTAAGCATACAGTAATATTTTCATCTCCTGCTATGATAATTATGGATAATTACATAGTGACTACATGAACAGCAGTGCAGTTGCGGTGTTAAGTGTGGTCCTGTTAATAGTCTGAAGTAGAGACAAAAAAAGCAGTTTGGATAATTCACTTTTAACTGCTTTCTGAAAAAACTGTATTAATTGCTCAGAATATAATCACAGGCTTGTCTAAACCTGTTCTGAATTAACTCTAAAGTGAACCATTTTCAATGCCTATTCATGTTCAGTATGTTTTTGAAGGAAATGAAAAAACTCCTTGTATTTTAGAGCCTTGAAGTAGAAGTGAGGAATTTAGCTCATGGATGGTCACTTCTAGCATCCCGTTTCTCAATCAAGGCATAGTTTAAAATGATAATATAAACTTAAGTTCAGAATTTTTTTGTTCCCAGCTTACTTTGTACTTATAATAGCAGAAATGACCTGCTTAGATGCTCAAGAACTCATCAGAATTGTTTTATATTTATCCATCTTCAGAGAAAGTAATATAAATTGTACTTTGGCAAAATATCAAGAACATTTATTTGATGTCATGATGACAGAGATAGTATACAGGGCATTATCTATTATAGTGCTTCTTGCAATTCACCTTCAGTTTGCTGCAAAATGTGCCTTAACAAGTACTGTGGAATTTTTTTTTTTTTTTTTTGTGCATAGCGATGCAACAGCCAGGAGCCAAGTCTGCAGTATCAGCATTGCCCTGAAGAATCGTTGTTTCACTCAAGACCATGATCTTTTCTTTACATTTTCAAATTATTGCATTACTGGGCCTTTATAGTTGCAGAAAAGGACTGTGCATTTTGGGGGGAAAGGGGGAAAAAGAAGAAAAATAAACAGCTTTTACAAAAGTTACTACAGCCATAGAGTCTTGTTACTGTGCCAGAGAAGGGTCGGTCAGCATAATTGTGTCACTGTCCACAACACATTTTGGATTCACTAGAGTAGAAAGCTTTTTAAATTGCACTGGTAAATGAGTTTAAATTTCAGCTTTTTATTTTTTTAACAAAAGCAATCTGTGGCCTAAAAAAAAAAAAAAATCTTGGTTTCCATGAGAGTGTGGGAACCATTTGTCCTTTTACTCCTCATAGTATAGGCTCCTGTGGCGAGGGGAGGGATGTGCTTCTGCTTAGCATTCCATCACGGATCCTGCTATCCTTGACCTCTTATTGAGAAAAAAAGTCAAAACAGTGCAGCCAGCACTGTAACAGGAGATCTCTTCCTACATTAAATAAAACGTAGATGGAGGGATAAATATGTCGCTCCGTTCCTCCCTTTGCTTTGTAATAGGCTACCACTACATGTCTTGCAAACTGATTCCCTGTCATCCATCAGACATAGCTTGGACAACTGGATGGGTATCTGTGAATGTAGTATAGAACCTGAAGGGCTTTCTCTCCTTGAAACAAGTGGTTATTGGCAAGGCACACATGGCCTCTGGTCAGATCACCTTGTAATATCCTGTGATCCTACGATCACTAAACACCACCTATCAGGTACCTACAGTAAGAGTATAATTTGATAATTTTTTTCTTTTGTAAGGGTATACATATATAAACGTATTAAAAGTTTACTCAAATGATCAATTAAAGATGGACCCCTGCCCTCAAAAAAAAAAATATATATATATATATATATATATATATATATATATATATATATGGGTCTACTGTATAAGTTTGAAAATACACTTCTTCGAACTCGCACAGTAGACCCTGGGTTACGCGAAAGTGCACTTAATCGAAAGTGCACTTTCGTGAAACCCGCTTCAGCGAATGGGCTACTACTGATTTTAGTGCAGTAGTTACAGACCTTAGGGTTAGGGCGCGGGTCATGGTAAGGGGATACGTAGTAGGGCTTTCCCATTACCATGACCCGTGCCCTAACCCTAAGGTCCGTAACTACTGCACCACAGTGGAGGACATAGCATGTTTTCCTGCTGTCCTCCACTGTGGTGCGATCTGTTCATAGAAGCTGAGTTTGCGAAAGTGCACTTTCGAATAAGTGCACTTTCGCGTAACTGAGCAGTCTACTGCTCTATTTCGAATACGTGCTATTTGATGAACAGCAGTAGACCCATATAGATATGACTTTACTATATTGTAATAACTTTCTCCTTTTCACTAAAGTGCCTGTTGTATATTGTACTTTATTGTCTCTAGATATTTTTGTTAAATTCTGTGCAAAACTGACACTGTACTTGTCAATGTTGTTTTATCGGAGCTTTTCTCCCTGGGCCTCTGCTGAAAATGGGCTCACACCCAGACGGACTATCCCAGTCAACAAATGTAAAATAAATAATTCCTCCTTTTCTGGGTAGGTGCCAAAAAGGATTATCCACAAAGATGCTGCCGTCTCCTATTTTTAGTACTTTGCTACTCTGCCAGAAAGAAAGTAATTGCAGTATAGTAATAAAGTAAATTCTTTTTTCTTTTCTCATTAATCAAACACAAAATACAGGTCCTACAGCTAACTTACTAACAAAAACTAACCATTATAAGCTATATATAAACACTGTTCAAGAAAACAGTCTCCACATCACAAACAAAAAAAACAGTAAGTGCATATTAAAGTACATAGGAATGAAACACGACTCCTGTATTATAACTTTACGTATAATGTTGTTCATAGGTAAGTACTAGCATTCATCAGACCAGTACAAGCCTGGCCAGTAATTGATTTGAAGGTTCCCTCCAGCTTCAAAAAGAGGGCAACACAAAATTAACTAACTGGGAGATTTTGGGGGCTGCCCATCCAGTTAGCTAAGCTTACCTTGAAGATTGCAATTTTTCTTTATTATTAATCCGTTTATATATAATGTTTGCATAATTTATTTATTTTGTTGTATTCACATCTCTCAGAAGTGTCTTGGGGGGGGGGGGTTAGAGATTGTGTAGAGAACATTTCTGTAAATTGTTGATCTCACGGGAAGACTTGAAAATTTGAGAGTCCTCTGTCAAAAGTGAATGTGAAATATGTCGTTTATAACGTGTAGTAACCCATATAAATAAACAACGTTCATGTTTTTATGAAATGTAAAGTATATTACTGGACACAGTTCTGTAACTTGGAGAGTACTTGAACTCTGATCTTAAATATAGATAGCCAGAGAGAGAGAGAAACCAATCCCATGTTTATCTTTTGTTTGAAAGGTAGAAGCTATAGCTGTAAGCAGATTTTACACAGTAAACCATACTAACTCCTAATGCTGGTTTATGTAATTTGAATTGAAAATGTAGAACATGTCTGTCACAGGAAAGAAAAGATTCAGTATATAATAGCTAAACGTCTTTCTAGATTGAGTAATCCCATCAAAATAAAGCTACGCCTTAGTTTCTCAATGATAGAACTGTAAAACCTTATTTACAAAAGAAAAAGCAGAGTTACACCCGAACATTAAATACGCAAGTAACTTACTCCAGAGTAGAGAAAAAAATCATGTACTTTATCACATGTGAAGATGTAGCATTGCATTCAATGAAACCCAAATGGCACAGTACAGCATTAACACTTCCAAAGGATCTAAAAAGAATTCAAACTAGAGAGCAACATTTCTTCGCTAATTTAGCAGCCACATAAAAATTGAAATTTCCAAGCAGTATGTAACTTTATGTAAAACAGGACAGTACTTCACATTAGAACCTTCAAATTACCATTACAAGAAAAAGCTGTTTATTAATTCTGTCCATCAAACTAAACCATGCATCATTCTAGGTAAACAATTCATGTAGCATTCTTGTTGACTGACTCCAAAGTCCGACTGCAGTTTTGTTGTTTTTCAGTAGAAGTTGTAGTAGTATATGGTCTTAAAAATAAATGTTTATCCAATTTTAAGTTTTATCTTAAAACATGATATGCAGTGTATTGAAGAGTGATGTTCTAAGAGTCTAGCAAACCTGTAATTATTGTTTTGTGATCTTTAGTTTGCTATTAACATATTCAAAATATTTTCTTGGTGTTTCGACTGTAGAGATGTAGTTTCATAAAAATGTATTTCTGCTATTACAATCCTCGAGACATAATTTTCTTATTGAATATAGTCGTCCTTTTTGTTAAATCAGCAAGATTGCATTTAATTAGAAAATCACTAACATAATTTACAAGTACAGGCTGGATAGGAAGAAGAGCAGTTTTCAGAGGATCCACCGTTAGGTCTCTTAACAATTGTAGTCATCACTGTCAAGTCGATAATGAGTGAAGTGGCTCCATTTCAACAGCAAGAGAAATAGGCAGAGGACCTCTTAATAGCCATCATATCTGTATCTAGAGGCATTTTGACCTGCAACATGAAAAATAACTCTTAGAAGTTTCCAAGTGTATTGCAGTTGCAAAATGTTTAATTAAAAATTATCATTTTAAGTATAACTTTCTGAATACGGGTTGCATCACCTAACTCTCTCAATTTTTATACACTTAAATTCATCCCTTGCAAAGACTTTACTGAGTACTTTCCAACCTTCTCTGACATATAAATTTTACTGGATGCTCCCTTGTTTGTTCTATCAGTTTCCTTCTTTCTGCTGACATCCTCCTCTCGTGTGGTCTATGCTTTACAGTTGCCATTCATACAATTCTTTGATACCTGTTCCCAGCTCACTTCCTTACTCTGTCTCTTCTCATTTACCTAAAGCGCACCTCAACTGTGACACACCACGGATGTTATCAACTATAAAACAAGCTGTATGCCACATGTGTTCACTGCCTAGTTTTCCAAGTTCTTTGTAAGAGCTGTAACTACTTTGTAAGTATAAATTTGTCTCTCTCCTGCATGTACATTGTTTGCATACTGGTTTTACTGTGCACTTAACCTTAGATCTGAAGTAGTTACTTAATTTGCTCTGCAACCTGTGGGTATCGGATCCGACCTCTGATCCGAGCCGGCAGCTTTACTAGCTAAAAGATCCAAGCTCCTGGCTCCTCCCCTGTACCCATAAACCCCTGCTACATGCTCCCTTTCCTCAGATCTCGTTTGCCGCGGCTGAAAGAAGCTTCTAGTGAAGAGCTCCTAAGGCATGGGTGAGAACTTTCCAGTTTGTATTTCAAAAAAGTCAGAGAAAAGTTGATTTTTAGGTAGTGTGTGAGTGATTTAGTCCCCAATTGTCGAGTGATAGCCTTAGTTTAAAATATTTGTGGTAAATTTAGCTTATTTTTATGTTTCCCTCCCCTTAGTGTGTGTTTAGTGTGATTGGCTGAAGGGCCCAAAGCCGTTTTTTCTAAATGCACTGAGTGTTGGCCATAAGCTTTCCCCAGCTGATGGCCACACTCAGTGCGTTTTGCGTCTGGGGGTGGCCCACTTGTCCACCAGCTGCCAGATATGTGCAGCGTTCAACCCCCGGGCCATCAGGGATAGGGAGAACAAGATGATCCTGGCGGGTTTGTTACCGCAGGACACTTCTTCTTCCTCTCCCTCTAAGGCACAGGCTGCTACTGCAGCCCCCGTGCCTTTAGATCCCCCGACTCTGCCTGGGACTCAACCTCCCTCTTCTGTGCAGGGTTCAGGTGACTCTTCTGCCTCTACCAGAGAGAAGAGGCACAAAGAAAAGAAAAAATATAGAAGCCACAAGAGGTGGGCCGAGACTCATCCTTCAGCCCCGCCATCTAAAGTTGCTAGTCCCTCTGAGGGCTTCCGGATCCTCTCTCTCGGCTCCGTTCGCCTTGTTTCTCGACGGAGCCGGAGGAGGAGGACCGGTCTCCCTCGGTCGTCGGGGCGGCCCTCCTGGCCAGCCTCAACGACCTCTTCTAGATCTACAAGAAGCCTGACCGACGCGGACATGGATCGGATGATGCATCGATTTTTGCAGACTCAGACGCAGATGGGGTGCTCCTGCCTCACCCCTCCTCCCCCCACCGGGGAGGAGAGCAGCCCCTCTTTTTGCCCTGATAGCTCCTTCTCCAACCCGTTTTCGAGTTTCGGAGTCATCGGATCCGGGCCCTTTCGGAACCGGGGAGTTGTCGGCGCCGATAGTTCCTGTAACTTTGCCGACTGTACCCTCGAGCATGTCGGATCCTAGCTCTTGGTGCCGAGAGCCGAGTGTTGGATCCGTAGGGGTGGGTGTGACTTCGGCGCCGTTCAGGTCGGAGCACACTTCCCTCTCTGATCTGACCACGTCGGCTCTGACACCGATCCCTACTTCGGAGCCGAGGAGGCTGCTTTTGGAGCCTGGGGAAAGCGGCTCGCCTTCGGCGTTTGAGGTAGTGGAGAGGGTTCTGTCGAGACCTTCCAGATCCCCGGTCCGAGCCTATGCATTTGGGTCTATCCTGCATCATCCGACCACTGGGACAGCCTGCCCCGACCCTCCAGTTAATTCCCTTAGAGGAACAGAACCCCGTAGGTGAGCCCTCCTTGTATAGTCCCACCGAGGAGGTCCCTCACAAACGGAAGTGTAAAAGGAGGCACCTGGACTCCCCGGAGTCCCTCACAGAAGACACGGATTTGGATGAAGGGGAAGGTTCCCCAAGGTCACCCCCTGAGGATGTCTCCTTTGGAGACATCATGGAAATGTTGTGAATTAGAGGGGGGTGGTCTGCCCAAAAACCTTCCTCTGACTAGTCCTTGTTTCTGGAGGCGTTTGAGGCATGCCCGTCTACCTCCTGGGTGTCCCCCCTGGCTGACCCCGTGGTAGACTTAATTACTACCAGGGCGTGGAAGGAGCCAGACACCGTGGAGCCAATTCCAAGAAGGCCAGATAAAATTCTTAGCCCTCCCCCTGATAAGCAGGCCTGGTCTAAGGGTTCACCTGTGGATGCCATGTTGGTGGCGGCTGCCACAAAGAAGGAACTCTCACAGGAGAGTTCCTCGATCCATCCTCCAGATAAGGAATCTGACGTTGGACCGCATTGGGAAGCAGATGTTCGCTTCAGCCACCTTCTCTGTAAGGGCGCTGAACTACATGGCACACATAATCAGACTCCAGTGAGACCTAATAAAGGAATACGCTGCAGCTCCACCGGAGTCCATGATGGTCGAGGATAAGAGGACTTTCTCTACTCTTATGACCACTCTAAAGTCTATATCTAACACGTCTATGCAGCTACTCTCCCATGCTACGGAGGGAGCCGCTAGAGCTAGCGGAGCAGGGGTAGTCTTACGGTGTCACGCCTGGCTCCGCCTTTGCAATTTTGCAGAAACCTTTAAGGCGTCCTTTGTGAACGTGCCCTTTGACGGTTCCTCGCTCTTTGGCAAGACCGTCCGCGAGACGCTGGTCCAAAGCGAAAAGGACTGGAAGATGCTGTCTGCCGTCGGGGTCCGCTTCTCTAATCCCCAGTGATCCTTTTCCAGGAATCAAAGGGGACAAAAGAAGATGTGGTTCCGGAAGTCTCAGCAGTCCCGCCCAGCTTCGGACCCTTCGTCCTTCAGAGGCAGAGGAGGACAAGGTGGACGCTGGCCCAGAGGCAGAGTGGGGGGGCCGCGTAACTTTGGGTCTAGAGAACCGTTCTTGGACAGGCCCGCGCAACAGCCCTGAGGGCTTACCCGGCTGTCCCTCTCTGGAGGCAGTCGGGGGGCGTTTGTCGGAGCACCTACTAAATTGGGAGTCCATCACGACGGATCGATGGGTGCTCCGAATCATATCCAGAGGTTATTCCATTCCCTTCCTGTCCCCCCCCCCCCATGAAGCGCCTCCCTGATGTCCCACCCGATCAGAGGGAGGTGGCAGCTTCAGAGATTTCGAAGCTGCTAGAAAAGAGAGCCATCCAGCGTGTCCCCCCAGACCAGTTCGGATTGGGCTATTACTCCAGGTTCATTTTAGTGCCAAAAAAGACTGGGGACTTAAGACCGAGTCTAGATCTTTCTTCCCTGAACCTGTTCATTCCCAAAGAGAAATTCCGGATGGTCACTCTTCATTAAATTCTCCCCCTCCTTCGGGAGAATGACTGTATGTGCTCCATAGACCTCAAGGATGCGTACGACCACATTTTGATGGACAGACGATCCAGGAGGTTTCTCCGCTTCTGGCTGGGAGCCAGTCATCAATTCAGGGTTCTTCCGTTCAGCCTCACCTCAGCCCCCAAGGTGTTCACCAAGGTCATGGCAGTGGTTGCACCCCACCTGAGACTTTAGGGCATTCGGGTCTTTCCATACCTGGACGACTGGCTCCTCACCGCCTCCAACAGGCATCAACAGTGTGTTGCCAGGGATTATGCTCTAACTCTTGCCCAGAGTTTTGGCATTTCGGTAAACATTCAAAAGTCCTTTCTTCATCCTGTGCAGGTTCTGGAATTTATAGGGGCCAAATTGGACACTCGCTTCTCTCGGGCCCTACTAACTTCAGACAGGGTGAACAGTTTGTCATGTCAGGTTATAGCCCTCATTCAGAACCCGGCTCCATCGGCAGAGTTAGTCCTGAGAGCACTAGGCTCTTTGGCGGCGGCAATCCGTCTTTGCCTACACGCGCGTCTACGAATGAGGATTCTGCAATGGACCCTTCAAGTCCAATGGTCTCTGTTGCTACATCCGTTGAACACCCCTATTCCCCTGAGCAGGGCTTGCAGGGACTCCCTCCTCTGGTGGCTTCGCTCACGGGAGCTGCGGGAAGGGAGACCCTTCGTGATGCCTCCACCCCAAGCCACGTTTACCACGGATGCTTCTCGCCTAGGGTGGGGGGGCATTCTTTGGGCAGAACCGTCCAAGGCACGTGGAACCCCTTAGAGACCATTTTGCATATCAGTGTCCTAGAGATGAGGGCGGTGCTTCTGGCGTTGCAAGCTCTCCACGACCTTCTTCCTCTTGGGACTATTGCGGTTCAAACAGACAACATGGCGGTACTCTGGTACATAAACAAACAGGGAGGGACCAGATCTTATCCCCTTTGTCGGGAGGCTGAGAGTTTGGGAGTGGGCGATATCCACCAACTGCTTTCTGGTAGCAACGCACATTCCGGGTCGGTCCAACATTCTGGCGGACAAACTGAGTCGCGTGATCCTCATACCGTACGAGTGGTCTCTGAAACCATCAGTTGCGAAACGCATCTTCCTCAAATAGGGTCTACCTTGCTGCGATCTTTTCACTTCTCCGTCAAACACAAAGTGCAGCGAGTTTTTCGCGATACTTCTCCCACCAGGGGAGAGCCCCAGCGACGCTCTGGTTCATGCTTGGCCACCCGGTCTCCTCTATGCTTATCCCCCCCTTCCTCTTATGACTAAGTTCATTCAGAAAGCACGTCGGTTGGGGAGCAGAATTATCCTCATAGCCCCATTCTGGCCTCGCCAGATCTGGTTCCCTTCTCTGCGGTCTCAGTGTAGTTCCTCCATGGATCTTAGATCCCATTCCGGATCTGATTTCGCATCCTGCGGGATTGCAACCCCCGAATCTGGTAAACCTCAAGCTCGTGGCTTGGTTGATCCAGTTCCACTGATGGCAAGGACTCCGGCATCTTATCACCAGTAAAGCCATTCTGGTAGTGGCTCACAAGCCTGCTATCAGGAAAATTTACAGTAGTAAATGGAAGCGTTTTTCTGTCTGGGCTAAGGACAAGGGCTTGGATCCCTTTACCGTCCCTATTCTGGCGGTTCTTGATTTTCTGTCACACATTTTTCATCAAGGAGCCAGTGCATCTACAGTTAAAGTACAATTGGCAGCCATTTCCCATTTTCATGTAGGGGATGGGCTGGGATCTTCAGCTTCTGCGAAGATATGGAAAACCTTCTTGAAAGGTATTTTTCTATTGAAACCACCAGTCAAAACTGCGGTCCTGCCATGGGACCTAACTTTGGCTTTACAAGCATTGACAAGCCCACCGCCTCAGTTCCATTAAAGTTCTTATGGAAAACAGCCTTTCTAGTTGCTGTTACTTCAGCCAGGAGGGTTTCGGAACTTCAAGCCCTTTGCATGAAACCCCCTTATCTAATCTTTCATAGGGATAGAGCGTCTCTCGGGACTAACCCTTCCTCCTTACCAAAGGTGGCTTCGGAGTCCAATATTAATCAGTCGATTAATTAACCAGTGTTCTTTCCCAACTTTCAGAACAAAGGGGAATACAAATTACACAAGTTAGATGTACATAGACAACTACGTTTTTACTTCCACAGGACGAAGGATACTCGCAAGGTTAATCAATTGTTTGTGTCCTTTGCCAAATCTGCTCTGGGTAGAGCTATTACCAAAGTTACCTTAGCAAATTGGATTTCACAGTGCATCATTCATGTGTATGTAGCCTCAGGTAAAAACCTGCTCCTATCGGAGTCCATGCCCACTCAACCCGATCCATAGCCACATCAGCAGCCTTCTGGTCCAGGGTTCCCCTAGACGACATATGTTCAGCAGCTACTTGGTCCTCTTCCCATACATTCATTTCTCATTATATATTGGATATGATATCCAGGGGTAGGGCTTCCTTTGGCTCCGCGGTGCTTCGGAATATCCTTCCTTGAGGGCCTCCCAAGATTTTAGGTAGCTGGGGACTCTGTCCCACAGGTTGCAGAGCAAATTAAGTAACTACTTCAGATAAAGAAGTTATGTACTCACCATAATGTTCCATTTGAGTAGGTATTTCATTTGTCTGCAACCGACCCCCTGTCCATGCCCCCTAACCATTATCGTGGTTCCTGATCATGATTGAGATTGTTTCATGTGTTTAGGCATTACTTGGTCCTCTGTCGAGGGTCTTAGTCGTTAGATTAAGCAAACTCGATCTGAGGAAAGGGAGCCTGTAGCAGGGGATTATGGGTAAAAGGGGAGGAGCCAGGAGCTTGGATCTTTTAGCTAGTAAAGCTGCCGGCTCGGATCCGAGGTCAGATCTGATACCCACAGGTTGCAGACAAATGAAGTACCTACTCAGATGGAAAGTTATGGTGAGTACATAACTTCTTTTATTGTTAACCCTAGGATGAACCTGCAGTTAAAGGTTCTCACAGATAGGTAACTAGGCTTTTATTCCAGGGGACCATTGAGGAGCCCAGCACAAATTCCTAGTTGTCCCCAAGCACTGTCTGGTTAAGTGGCTTGTTTAAGATCAGAGTAGGCAACTGAGTACTAAGGAACTCGAACCCGGTACCATAGAAACTACATCTCAGCCTTGATCCTCTACATCAGCAACCAGACTTGACAATTGGTCAGGTTTGACAAGTGTTCTGTCCTGGTTAACAAAATCAAAGTTAAAATAAACAAAATTAATTTTTTGTTGCGTTTGTTAACCAGGGTAGATGGACATTATCCAGACTCTTTCTGGAGGCACTGTCAGCTTTAGTTACATGCTCAGTGTCCCACAGTAGGCAAACAGAGGGTTAAGAAAATCAAACCCTGGGTAAAGTTGAAAAACAGAAGCAAAATGACTGAGTATGCAGAAGTCACATTTTTAATTTAGTCATTTTTTCCCATCAGGCAAGAGGAACATGGAGAAAAAGTATAGTTGTGTAAGAACTTGGTTTTATTTTATTTATTTATTTATTTACATTTGTTGACCGGGAGAGTCCGACTGGACGCAGGTCCAGTTTCGGCAGAGGCCCGGGGAGAAAAGCTCCACATTCAAATGTTACAGACATACAATTTGAGAAACATATCCTTTAAAAAATTTATGGACATTGTTACAGCTGTAGAACATAATACAAGATTAAAACAAAGTTGTAAAACAGCTGTAGAACATAAATACAAGTTTAAAACATGACCGATGTAGAACATAGTTACAGATGTAGAACATAATTCATTAGTAGACAACAGAGACAATGTTTGTGAGGTACATAACATACAATGTTAAGTTGTCTATCTCACCTTCGTTCTTGCTGGTTGGGATCGGAGCCGATCCTCGGCTCCGACACGGCCATCTTCAATAGCTCGAGAGCTGTTTACTGGTTCGAGGCTACCCCTTATCCCATGATGCCTAGCACTAGCTACCCAGATCTCATTTGCCGCTTCAGCTGCGAGGTGTGGTTCTTATTGGCTCAGGCCCGTATAAGTTTGTTATTTAACTATTTATAGTCAAATTGGTCTTTTTTCTGGGATTTTTTGTTGTTTAAAGCTGTAGTCTATAACTTGGTGTTAGTTTATTGGTAGTCCTTCCCTTAGAACACGTTTAAGTTAGAGAGTTCTCCCCCTCTCCCACCCCCTATCCCTTCTTGTAGGTTACAGTTAGTTTAGTCCTTTCTTTCTTATTGTTAGGTAGCCGTTTAAGTTAGAGGCTTCCTATTTAAAAAAAAAAAAAAAAAAAAAAAAACATCTTTAGCTGTAGTTTACTGTGTTTTTGCTTTTGTTATTGGTGGTGTGATATTCTGTTATCACCGTTTGGCCTTTTGGCCAAAAATTCAGTGTAGTGTCTTACGGTTATTTTGTGGGTATGTCTAAAGAATCCAAAGTGTCTGGATTCAAGAAGTGTGACTCATGCTGTCAGAAAATGTCTCTGACAGATGGTCACGCTTCTTGTGTCTATTGCTTAGGTGCAGTGCACCTGCAGGACTCTTGTTCCATATGCCATGCATTCAGTCCAAGAGTTCTGCAGGAGCGCAAGAATAAACATATTCTGAGGGGTCTTCTTAAGCCCCAGGATTCACCAGCCAAGGCTCAGCCTGTGAAATCCCCAAAACCGACCAAATTGTTGGCTCCAAGCTTGGAGCCATCATTGGTTCAAACTTTACCGACCACTTTGGTTCCGGCTGGAACTAAGGAGACTATCTCCCTGTCTGCTCCATCAGTGTCCTTGGAGCCGTCGCGGAGCCACAAGAGGCTGAGGTCCCCTTCATTAGAATCTATACATTCAGCTCCTCCGTCTCCCCTACTGCAAAGTGAGCGCAGTCACAGATCTTCCCACTCTTCTCTGTCCTCTAGGCGCTCTGATCACGATGTGGAGAGTGTGGTCAGTAGGTTACTGAAGTCACAGGCACTTGCCAAGATGTTGTCCAGCCCTCCGCAACAGGTGTCTGCTCCATCCACTGCTATCGATATTCCTCCTCCATCTCCATTGAGCTCGGAGCCGGAGTTCGTTGGGGTTAGAGTCGTGGAACCGTCTGTTCTGATAACTATCCCTCCTTTGGTTCCGTCGTCTGCTCAGATTCCCTCGATGGTGCCGTCTGTCGAGGGATCTGGGCGCCGAGGCTCCCTCGTTGGCTCCGAGGGGGCGAGTGGCATTGGACCCTTGTCCGACCCCATTCTCCCTCTCGGAGCTTCGGCGCAGGTGAGCTCTGCTCCTACATCGGCCTTGGAGCAGTCTCCCTCGGTGCGGAGAAGGATTCTGATTTCCTCGGAACCGGAGCCTTCTCTGCATCGTGGCAGGGACGCCTTCGATGTCATGAGGAGTGTTCTGGCCACTGAGTCAGCTCCACATTCGACCCCGTCTGCTCCGTCCCCTGTAATGCCTGCGTTAACCTCTGCTCCAAACCCCAAATGTGGGGAACCGGCGCTCCAGGGCACCCCATTGGGTGCTTCCTCTTCTTCCAAGGCCTCCCCTGATCATTCAGAAGATCCCCCTCGGATGAAGTGCAAGAGGAAGCACATTGACTCCCCTGAGTCTGTCACTTCTGATACAGACTTAGATGAATCGGAAGGGTCCCAGAGATCCCCCTCTGAAGATGTTTCCTTCTCGGACATCCTAGAAATGCTTAAGCAGAGGGGGAACTGGACTCCCCTAGCCCCTATCGAGGATGAGTCTGTATTTCTGGATGCCTTCGGTTCCCTTCCTTCCACCTCCTGGGTTTCTCCACCTTTCGATCCACTCATGTCAGTGGTGGCTCGAAAGACTTGGTCAGCTCCAGATACAGTGGAACCAACCCCGAGGAGACTCGACAAGTTTATCTCTGTACCCGTTGATAAACAGTTCCTTACTAAAGGTGTTCCTGTGGATGCCATGGTGGTAGCAGCAGCCACTAAGAAAGAGTTAGCGGAAACTTCTGCATCTGTCCATCCTCCTAACAAGGAGTCCAGGACTAGGGATAGATATGGGAAGCAAATGTTTGCTTCAGCGACCTTTTCTATGAGGTCACTGAATTACTTATGCCATTTTACCCGGCTTCAGAGGGAACTCCTTAAAGAGCTCGGAGATACCCTCCAGGATCCATCAGCTGAAGGGGCTCAAGCTAAAGTGGCTTCTCAGCTGGCGACTCTTAATTCTGTAGTCAACTCCTCCATGAGGCTCACTTCCTATGCAGCCGATGGTGCGAGTAGAGCCGCAGGTACAGGCGTGACCCTTAGGAGACGCGCATGGATGCGGCTGTGTAACTTTGCAGAACCCTTTAGAGCGTCATTCACCAACACCCCCTTTGATGATTCCTTTCTCTTTGGACCACAGGTGAAAGACACTCACTAGGTGTGAACAAGAAGGCAAGACTCTCTCTGCCGTGGGAGTCCGTTTTACCACTCCTTCCAGACCATACCCTAAGGGTCCGAAGAGTGGTAAAATGTGGTTTTGAAAATCCCAGGGAGCCTCATCTGACGCACGTAATGATTTTTCCTCCAGGGGCAGAGGAGGAAACAACAACAGACGCTGCCCTCATGGCAGAGGGGGGTCCGCAGAACCAGGGCAGCAAAGAAGCCTTCTCTGAGAAGCCCTTCCAGCATCCCTGAAGGGTTGCCCACCTATGGAGGCAGTCGGGGAAGACTTTCGCTGTACCCAAAAGCCTGGCAAAATATAACGCAAGACAAATGGGTACAGTCAATCATATCTGGAGGTTACAAAATTCCCTTCTCTCAACCCCCCCTACCGTCAAGCAAATCCCTTCCAGATGTTCCACCCAATCTGAGGGACCAAGCAGTCGTAGAAGTTTCAAGCCTGCTAGAAAAGAGTTATCCAGGAAGTCCCGGCAGACCAACACGGATCCGGAACTTACTCAAGGTTCTTTTTGGTAACAAAAAAGATAAGGGACTAGAGACCGATTCTGGATCTCAGCAGACTAAACAAGTCCGTTTAAAGAACAAAGTTTCGGATGGTCACGCTAAAGTCCATTCTACCCTTTCTGGGTCAGGACAATTGGATGTGCTCCATAGATCTTCAGGATGCGTACTACCACATTTATTTATTTTATTTTATTTTACATTTGTTGACCGGGCTAGTCTAACTGGATACATGTCCATTTTCAGTAGAGGCCCGGGGAGAAAAGCTCCACTTTTAAACTAGATAAAATCAAGACAATACAAAAAAGATACATGCAATATATAAAGTAAATAAGAATTTCTTCATCAGCTTAAGTTATACAGAACTAAAAATATACAGATTTTGAGTACTTGGTTTAATAAGGTAAAATACAGTATTATGACCATGGGAAAGAGATAGATCATTCAATATTAGTATAATGGGTATGAATGTGCCTTTGAAATGATATAAAAAGGTTATGAAAGGTGTATAAAAAGGTTATGAAAGATGTATAATACAGGGAAGTAGGAGAAATTATGGAGGACAGGGAAGTAGGAGAAATTATGGAGGATAAGTACATGAGGAAGTAATTAGTCATACTGAAAGAAATAGATTGGTTTATGTATGAGGTGGGGAGATGAGAGTTCACTGAGGAAGGAATATGTAGTAAGGAGCATGCTCAGTTATAGCATGATGGGAATAAGATACTAGGACGGGGAAGAGTGATGAAATTGCTAAATACTTCAAAGTGGGTTAAGGAGGAGATATATAGAAAAGGTTATGGTGGGGAGGGGGGGTTAGTCAGGGTTAGTACAAGGAACAAGCAAAGCCATTGTGTTTTTAAGTGAATTTTTAGTTTATTATTAAAGAGAGGTAATGATGAAAGAGATGCAAGTTTAGTGGGAAGTTTGTTCCAAATCTTCCCCACAGAATTAGAGAAAAGAGAATCACCTGCCTTGTTGTGGGATTTCTGGGTGGTAACCAGTAGTTTATTTGCTGAGCGAAGGTTAGAAAGGTTTGTGTAGGGGGAGATGAGGCTACTGAGAATAGGAGTATTACTAGGCTGGTATAGTATTTTAGGAGTAATGGAGAGTTGTTGAAATTTTAGCTGGTTATTTAGTTCAAGCCATCCTAGAAGTTTTAGGTTTAGACAGTGATGTGTTCTAAATGAGGACCCAGTAGCAAACCTGGCAATATTGTTATAAGAAGTACAGTTTGTTTAGATTGCTTTTGGAAAGATTAGTATAAACTGGGGAGGCATAGAAGAGAGTGGAGATCAGATGGGGCTGGGCAGTAGTAGTTCTGGCTTCTGGCGTAAGAAAAGGTTTTATCCTATATAAGGATCCAAGTTTTCTGTTTACAGTTTTGATGGTGTCATTAATATGAGCGTCAAAGTTGAGGTTGTGGTCAATCAAAACACGTAAGAGTTTTGTAGTTTGGTCAGGAGCTATGATTGTACCATCGATGGAGGTAATAGAGAAGTCTAGTGGGGTGGATTTGTTAGTTTTAAGTAAATAGTAATAGTTTGATTTTTTGGAGTTAAGGAGGAGATGATGTTGTTGGAACCAGTTTTCTACTTGGTTGAATACTGATTGGGTGATGGCATGGAGTTCAGATAAAGTGGTTGCTTTACAAATCAAAGTGGAGTCATCTGCGTATTGTATGCAGATAGGTAGAGGTAGATTAGTAGAAAGGTCGTTAATGGATATGGAGAAGAGTAGAGGTCCCAGGATAGAGCCCGGGGAGCCCCGTCAAGTGAGAATGAGTTGAGTGTATTGAGTAGTAATTGATGGTTGACCATATCAAAAGCTTTAGAGAGATCAATGAGCAGAGCAGAGGAGAGCATATTATTGTTACGATGTTTATTAATACAGTCTGTAAAGGATAGAGCAGTGGTGGTACTGTGGAATGGTCTAAAACCATGTTGACCGTCAGCTAGATGGTTATATTGGAGAATGTGGTCAAGAATTTGTTGGTGGATACATTTTTCCATAATTTTGGCTAGTGGTGATAGTAGGGCTATGGGCCAAAAGTTTGAGAGTTCAGTTGAGTTACTTCCTTTGTGAAGTGGGGTTATGTGAGAGATTTTCCCTAGTGAAGGAATGGAGCCTTCAGTTATGGTTCTTTTAATTAGAATAGAGATTGGGTAGGCAAGAGCTTTAGCAGCAGTTTGAAGGTATTCAGGTGGTAGGAGATCGGCTGAGAGTGTACAGGGTTTGAGTTTATGAAGCAGAGTATGGATGAGGGCTGTAGGAATAGGTTTTAAGTGAAAGGTAGGTGGTAAGGTAGTGGGGGAGGACGATAGGGTAGGGCTGGGAGGTGGTAGGGAGTTAGCTAGAGATTGGACAGTTTCAGTAAAAAAGCTGTTGAAAGCATCAGCAATCTCATTTGGAGAGTTTTGGGAGAGACCAGATGGGGTGGGTGTTTTGGAGCGTCCTGGATGTAAGAGTTTATTTATGCCTGACCAGAAGCTTTGGGGTTGACTATGGTGATTTTGTTGGAGTTTGAAGAAATATTTTTTTTTTATCCTGAAGTATTGATTTTTTGGTGACATTTCTTAGTTGTCTAAAGTGCTGCTGATCAATTGGGTCTTTGGCGTTTCTCCATTTGGACCAGATTTCATTTCTTTGTAGGATTTGTTGTCTGGTTTCTTTGGTGAGCCATGGGGCTGCTTTGCATCTAGTTCTTATGGAGCGTGAGGGGGCATGGAATTCTAAAATTTGTAGGCATTTGGAGTTAATGGGATACTGCTTCATCAATTGGCAGGTGCCTTAAGGGTGACCAGTCAGAGGCTTGAAGCTCAGCCTGAAAATTGACTGGATTAAAATTTTATTTGTTGCGGGTGATTTTAAAGGTAGGTTGATTTGGAATATAGGATTTTTGTCTAGATAGGTAGGTTAGTGAGTGGTCACTAATATCAGGAAGGGCACCTACTTTGTAAGAGAGAGAGTGGCAGTTTATTAAGATCCAGTCTAATATATTTTCTTTTCTGGTGGGTTTATGGAAATCAAAATGGACAGGTGCTCCAGGAGTTTCCTTCTGTTCCGGCTGGGAGCCAGTCATTACCAGTTCAGAGCTCTGCCCTTTGGTCTCACCACAGCCCCCAGGGTGTTCACCAAATGTATGGCAGTGGTCACGGCTCACCTGAGACGTCGAGGATTCCAGGTGTTTCCATATCTAGACTACTGGCTCCTTACTGCTACTACCAGGCATCACCTTCTACAAGCCAGGGACCACACAATTACATTTTGTTCCCAGCTAGGCATTACAATAAACTTCGAAAAATCTGCCTTGTTGCCCTGTCAATCTATTACCTATATAGGAGCAGACCTAGACACAAGGAGTATGTCTGCGAGGCTACCGCCAGACAGAGTGACCACAACAGCAAGTACACATTCTAATGCAGTGCAAAAAGGGTCCAAGTCAGGTTGGTTCTTCAAACTCTGGGTTCCATGGCAGCGGCAATTCTTTCTTTTAGTCCCTCTGGCCCGCTTTCACATGAGAATTCTTCAGTGGCTTCTGTTCACACAGTGGTCTTTTCAACAGCTGCCCATGTCTCACATGATCATGATTACAGATACATGCAAAAGGCACCTTTCCTGGTGGATGGTCTCTCCACTAGTCTCTCAGGGCAGACAATTCATTCAGCCCCCTACGGTTGCCACAGTGACCACAGATGCCTCCCTGATAGGGTGGGGGGGCATTATCAGGACCGGACAGTCCAAGGCACTTGGCAGCCTCACGAGTACCATCTACATATAAACATCCTAGAAATGAGAGCTGTCCTCCTAGCGTTGCAAGCTCTTCAGGAATCTCTCCCTTCTGGGACCATTGCAGTTCAAACAGACAACATGTCGGTGGTTTGGTACATCAACAAACAGGGTGGAACCAGGTCCTACCCTCTATGTCAAGAAGCGCTCAGACTCTGGCAGTGGGCGATCTCCTCCCAACAATTTCTGATTGCGACGCACATCCCTGGCAGGTCCAACGTCATAGCGGACAGGCTCAGCAGAGCTATTCTCATGCCTCACGAGTGGTCTCTGAATCAGGAAGTTGCGAATCTTATCTTTCGCAAATGGGGACAGCCTTGCTGCAACCTTTTTGCCACCCCCTTCAACAGCAAATGCAGCAACTATTTCTCCCTTCTTCCGCTTCCAGGTCACACACCCAGAGACGCTCTAGTCCACGTTTGGCCTCGGGGACTTCTTTACTCCTTCCCTCCGTTTCCCCTGATACCGAAACTCATACAGAAAGCAATATCGTTGGGTTGCAAAATGACCCTCATTGCCCCCTACTGGCCTTGACAGATATGGTTTCTGTTCCTGCACCATTATCTTCTCGATCAACCCTGGACTCTGGATCCGATTCCAGACTTGCTGATTCATCTATCAGGTGGGCTGCATCAATCCCTCCAAGCACTCCAGCTCACAGCTTGGTTGTTCCACTTCCAACCGTAGCCAGGCTTCCCAACATTTCCCTGGCCGTACGTGAAATTGTCTCCTCGCACAAGTCCACCACTAGAAAGACTTATGCTAGCAAATGGAAATGTTTTTCTTGTTGGCAAAGGCTAGGAACATAGATCCCTTTTCAGCCCCAGTCCACGAAATCCTTGAGTTCCTTGCAGAACTTTTTCATTCTGGGTCCGCTTCTGCTACAGTCAGGGTTCAATTAGCGGCCATTTCGAACTGTCATGTTGGTTTCTGTAATGCAAACATTATGTCTCATAAGCTATGTAAAGCTTTCCTAAGAGGGACTACTCTCCTTGGACCCCCAGTGAGAGATCCTCCTCCTCCTTGGGACCTAAATTTGGTACTAGCCTCCTTAATTTTGCCCCCTTTTGAACCTGCCGCATCCTTCTCAATTAAGTTTCTATCTTGGAAAACTCTTTCTGGTAGCTATTACTTCAACCAGACGCATCTCTGAACTTCAGGCACTATGTGTCCGTCCTCCTTACTTAGTTTTTCATAAGGACAGGGTAGCTCTGAGGACTAATCCTTCTTTCCTTCTGAAAGTCTGTTCGGAAAATAATTTAAACCAATCTATAGACCTTCCCGTGTTCTTTCCCAACCACACCAACAAGGCAGAATACAAATTGCATCAATTAGATGTTCATAGACAACTGCATTTTTACCTGCATAGGACGAAGGACATAAGGAAATCGGACCAACTATTCCTTTCCTATGCTCTGGGAAAACAAGGTTGACCAGTCTCCAAAGTGACCTTATCCAGGTGGTTGTCTCACATTATTACTTTCATTTATCAATTGAGAGACAGAGTTGCCTATCAAACCAAAAGGTCATTCCACTAGGGCTTTGGCCACCTCTGTAGCCTTTCAGTCTAGATTACCCATGGATTCTATCTGTGCAGCCGCTACGTGGGCAAATCCTCATATCTTTATTTCTCATTACAAGCTAGATATGGTCTCCAGGAGCAGAGCTGACTTTGGTTCCACTGTTCTGAAGAGTCTGTTCCAATGAGCCGTCCAGGATTGTAGGTGCTAGGGACGCTGTCCCAACCAGCAAGAACGAAGGTGAGATAAACAACTTAACATAAAGAAGTTATGTACCTACCATAACATTCCATGTTAGTTGTCTTCATCTCGCCTTCTTTCTTGTGTCCTACCCTCCGTCTTCCTGTCCTATTGGATCGAGATTAGTTTTGGTTTCACTGGCTGAATGTTCTCTGGTTCGTTTCTTCTACTGACTTAGAGAGTATGACAGGTATGCTCAACTTGTTTGTTTGGACAGGTTGATTCTCTGGCTGTGTCTAGGGTTAGCTATTACAAATGAGATCTGGGTAGCTAGTGCTAGGCATCATGAGATAAGGGGTAACCTCGAGCCAGTACACAGCTCTCGCACTATTGAAGATGGCCGAGTCGAAGCTGAGGATCGGCTCCGATCCCAACCAGCAAGAAAGAAGGCGAGATGAAGACCACTAACATGGAACGTTATGGTAGGTACATAACTTCTTTTTATCAATTGTTGCAATAACAAGTTCTTACTGTATAGTAAGTAGCTAGGTTATTGAGCAACCGAGCTAGCTATAATCAAGGTTGTTAGTGGGGTGCAGAGAGAGGCATTAGGTGGGTGGAGTGGGTGCTGTTAAAGTGGGAGTTGCAAGGGCATATTCTGCAAGTTTTTAGGTATGCTTTTAGTAAATATTTGAAGTGGGTGCAAGATGTTACAGAGGTAATTGAGGGTAGGAGGGAATTCCATAATTTGACTATAGTGTAGGAGAATAATGCTTCTCCAGCAGAGTTATTGGCTCGTGACCTGTAGGAGGTTTTTGTTGCTGGATCTTAGTGGTCTGGTGGTAAGATAGAGTTGGAGTAGATTCTGAAGGGATGGGACTTTTAGTGGATGGTTTACTAGTTTGTGGGCGAGTTGGTACCATTGAAGGAGATGAGGGAGTTCTAGCCAGCCCAGTTCTGGCAGTGAGAGGCAGTGGTGACTACGGTAGGATGCCCCTGTGGCGAATTTGGCGATTTTGTTGTAGCAGGTTTTGAGCTTTAGATCACATTGTCTTAGGTTTGTATTTATTGGAGAGGCATAAAGTAAGGTGGCGATAAGATGAGAATTTGCTACTGATGTCTTTGCTGCTTTGGTCAGTAGTTGCCGATATCTGTATAATGCTCCTAGGTTTTTGTGGACTTTAATGGTCATGGATGTGTGAATGTCAAAGTTCGGTTTAACTGTAGATGTCCTGACTGAAGTCATTGTTGCAGTATTCCAAAGAGGTGGGTTTTCACTGCTGTCCAGATGGGGTATCATAGCCTAAACCTTCCCTGTAGCATACGTACTCCTTCAGCCGCAGGCGTAGGGGTATATAAATGGATGTATGAGCATAAATCCTCAGACTTGTCTCCAAGCAAACAGCCTGAAGACCTCTGAGGGAGTAGTAGTTGGCTAGGAGGGGCATTGCAGGAGACAAGAAGGCTCCCTCTGTCCTAAGAAAGAAATTTGCAAGAAAAGGGGTAAGGAGACTAGGAGACACTACAAAAGTGATCAGTAGGACATTTACTGTTATGGCAAGTTCTTGCATAACTCTGACCTGACTGGAATCGCTATTGTGGTATTACAAACAGAGTGATTAACAAAGCTTAAGGGGACAGAAGGGAGGATGAAAATGGTGATAACTGTCCCAAGAGACCAGAAAGGGCCGACCTGGTAAAGGCTGTTCTCAACCTGGAAGAGGCATCATTTCTGTAGTATTTAATGAAATTGTGCACAGAAGACCAGATAGCAGCTTCCAGGATGGTTCTAGTATCTACCCCTTTGCAGAAAACCCCAGAAGAGACTGCTGCTCTAGTAGAGTAAGCCCTCTGGGAATAGGGCAATGATTTACCATGGTGTGTGTAACAAAAGGAAACACACTTAGAAATGCATTTTGCAATGATTTGTTTGCTTACTGGCTGGCCCACCTTAGAGTCCATGAAGGAGACAAATAAGTCCGATTTATGAGTAGACTCAGTCTTGTCCAGATCTGGGGAGTGAAGAAGTCTTTCACCCCTGTTCTGTGGATTGGGAAAGGAAGGTAGGCAGATTGATGGCCTCATTAAGAGACATCACATTACTACCTTTGGTGTGAAAGAGGGGTTGACCCTCTGGGACACTGTCTTTTTGGAAAATAAACACGGGAGAAGGAATGGCCATAAGTGCCTGTAATTTTGAGACTTTCCTAGTAGAAGTGACAGCCTGCAACAAAATGTTTTCCAGGTACAGAAGATAGAAGTAGCTGGTTCAAGGGAGGCAAAGTGACCTTTTCCAGCACAGTTGAGGTTCTGTATGGAGGGAGGCACAGGTTGTATTTGAGAGTAGTTTAAGTCCAGAACCCCTTTTAAAAATGGTTTACCCTCAAGCCTGGACATAACAGGTGGATTAAGGGGAAGACTAACTGAAATGGCTAAAACGTGGGCTTTAGTGGAAAAATAAGCCAGATTGCTTTTCATGAGTTCAAGTAAATAGTATAATACAAGATTTTATAGGGTCCTAATTGCTTGACACCATATTGAAAATCTCTTCATTTGGCTATGTAGAACTTTTGTGTTTGGTCTCTTTGCCTCCTGGAGAATCCAGAGCACCTCCTCAGAAAATTAGTGTCTGGAAGTGATTTCCTATCGTCCATCAGATTAGACTGAGGCATAAAAGGTTGGAGTGAAGCAATGAGCCCTTGTGTTGTGTGATCAGGTCTACTTTGTGAGGTAGTTTGTGGTGTTTGCCCCTGGCTAGGTGATGAAGGAGGAGCCAATGCTACCTTGGCCAAAAGGGAGTCACCAGTATAATTTCTGACTTTTCTTTGTGGATCTTTGGTAGAACTTTTGGTAGCAGAGAGCATGGAGGGAAGGCATAAAGAAACTTCCTTTCCACTGGAAGGATAATGCATCTGTCCTCCAAGTCGGGGGCAAGGAGTCCTAGTGAAAAAGAGAGGGAGCTGTTTGTTGCTCTCTGTGGTGCTCTCCATCTGAGGCCTGTGTCTAGGAAGACCTGTTTGTTGAGCATCTATTCATGAGGGGTGGGGGGTCTTAGATGGGCCTGTTTAGAGAATCTGCCAGGATGTTATCCTAGGACAAGATGTATACTGCTTGGAGGATCAAGCCTGTTTCGGTGGCTAGGTCCCAAGCAATCTGAGACAACCTGCATAACTTAGATCTGGCTCCTCCTTTCTTATGCACCATATGACTTATGTTTTCTGTGAGTAGTTTATGTGGCTCTGATTTTCAGAGGTGGGTGAATACTTGTAAGGCCTGAATGAGGGCCTTCATCTCTTTCAGGTTGATGTGCTGTGTGAATTTTCCTCTTATGTAACATGGCCATTGGAAGTATTTGTGTGGTTGCTGCCATGAATCGTAGTGCTCTGAAAATCTCCCTGGCTGAGCAAGTTGGAGAATGGTAGTAGTGAAGCTCCCCACATTTTCCATGGGGCAGGAAAGCCTGCATGTTTTTTGTTTCTAGTTTGCAGCCCAAGAAAACTAGGTCTTGCATGGGGTGAAAGGAAAATTTCCGTAAATTGACAGTGAATCCCAATTGTTGGAGGGGGAGGATGTGACCTTGATGCTGCAGTAAGACCTAGGTAATGAAGCCTGGATTAATAGATTGTCTAGGTAGGAGAATCCTGCAAAGCACACACTAACCAGGGCTAGGTAGTTTGCAAAAGACTCTTGCTTTTTGGGCTTTCTACAGCCCCAATCAGTAAACTGAAACTGTGATCAACCAGTAAAGAATCTCTTAATTTCTTGCAAGAAGGGCATATGGGGATATGCAGGTAGGCATTCTTTAAATTGAGATGCTAGAAAGACCTGCAGAATGATGTATGGGAAAAAGGCCTGAAGAGACATCATTTTGAAAGTGGTACCTTGAGGAAGATGTTGGACAGCAAAGACTTATACTGGAGTTCTCCCAGCTCTTGTATTGACACCAGGAACAGTCTGCAGTAGAATCCTTGCCCCATAAACTGAGGGGAACTGCTTCTGTGGTGCTTTGGGACTGTAGTTTCTGAAGGATGGAATGGAGGAGCTTTGTTTGGTTGTAGGGTGGCGGTGCAATGCCTTCAAAGGGATGTAGATGTTCTTAGTGTTTCACTGTTGCAGTCATTACATTAGGGTGATCCTGCTGGCAGGTTGCACTCAGCTGGCCTGAATTCCAAAGTCTTGGGTCCTGCGTCGGCTGCTGTCGCCCCTTCCCTGACGTCAGGTCGTCAGGGAAATAAAAGAAGCAGCCGACACCATTTTCTTCAGTCTTTCTTGCCGGGGGGTGCCCGAAGCAGTTCGCAAGTGCCGGTCAGCCGACTCCTGAGATTTTCGTATTTGAGTTTCCGATCCGAAGTCTTCAATAAAGCTAAGTACCTCATTGGGGAAACTTTTTTCTTGCTCCAGACCGATGTCAGAAAAAGTTAATAATTGTATTTTCTTGTGGAAAGCAAATACCTCATAAGGATTTTCATTCTTACTGTATTCCTTGCCTAGGCCCTGATCACAACGTTACTGGTTGTCAGTTTTGTGCTAGATTTAACCAACGCACTATTAAGCGTCGGTATGATTTTGCTTTAAACTTTTTTGGACGCCGGTTTAATTGTCCTGAAATGTCGTCAGATAGCCATCTGACTACGAGTTTACAAAAAACTCAAAGAAAAGGATAGAGAAAAACAACCGAAGCCCAAAACCGACAACGAAGCTTCTCCTAAGCCAATCGCCGGTTCTCAGTGAGGCACTTTCGCAGCCCCAGACGCCCGCTACTTTAGAGCCGCAGGCCGCTGCAGACTTCCACATGTAGTCAACCATGCCGCTGGATACTCAAGGTATTGGAGCCTCGGACGCTAATCCCTCAGATGGGTCCGGAGCCGCTGAGCAGGTACCGGCTTCTGAGGGTGTATTCAGACCTAAACGTCTTTACATTAAAACAACTTTAACTTTAAAGGCTAAGACTAAAGCACCTTCTAAAGCAAGGAAACAAACTCGAGCCACGTGGACAGGCCTCTATGCCCAAAAAACGTATGCTCAAAATGGCTGAAGACTTGATTTACCTTGATCAGGGGTTCCCATCCCCCTCCTGATAAGAGGCCTAGGCAAGAAACTGACTGAATCTGCAGATCAGGATGTCCATAGTGTTACACTGATGCAGTCATTACACTTGGGTTATCCTGCCATCAGTCGGTACCGCAGTCTGCCAGAGTTCCAAAGTCTTGGTCCGGCGTCTGTTGCTGTCGCTTCTTCCCTGACGTGAGTGCGCCAGGGGTATACAAGATGCATCCGACGCCATTTTCATCAGTCTTTCTTGCTGCGCGGTGCCCGAAGCAGAAGCAGTTCGCACGTGCCGGTCGGCCGACTCTTGAGATTTTCGGAGTCGAATTTCAGATCCGAAGTCTTCAATAAAGCTAAGTACCCCATTGGGGAAACTTTTTTCTTGCCTCAGACCGATGTCAGAAAAAGTTAATAATTGAATTTCTTGTGGGAAGCAAATACCTCATAAGGGTTTCCACTCTTACTGTATTCCATGCCTAGGCCCTGATCACGACATCACTAGTTGTCGGTTTTGTGCTAGATTTAACAAACGCACTATAAAAAGACATTTTGATTTTGCTTTGCACTACTTTGGCGGAAGGTTCAATTATACTATGCCGTCGGATCAACCAACGACCTCAGCACCGAAAAAACACAAAGACAAGGATAAAGGTAGGAATCAGAGGTCCAAAACTGACGACGAAACCTCTTCTAGGCCAGTCGCCAGTTCCCCGGTTCTCAGTGAGGCGCTTGCGCAGCCCCTGACACCCGCTACCTCAGAGCCACAGGCCGCTTCCGACTCCCACGTGGAGACAACTAGGCCTCTGGAAACTCAAGGTATTGGGCCTACGGAAACTAATCCCTCAGATGGGTCCGGAGCCGCTGAGTAGGCATCGGCTTCCGAGGGTGTTTTCAGACCTTCACAACTTACCATTAAAACAGCCAAGACAAAGGTACCATTAAAGACAGAAACAAGTACAGCATTCTCCTGGACAATCCTCCATGCCTAAGAAACAGATGCTTAAAATGGCCGAAGACCTCATTACTCTAATCTGGGGTTCCCACCCCCCTCCTGAGAAAAGGCCTAGGCAGGATACAGACTACGATTCCTCTGATCAGGTTTCCATTTCCTCTGATTCCTCTTCAGACCAGGGATACTCTCTACCCCCCTATGAGGACTCTGATGCTGAAGAATCTATCCCTTCAGCCTCTCCTCCTGAGGATTATTCTTTTGGGGAAACACTACATACCATGAGGGAGCATTTCCATTGGGAAAGTCAGGATTACTCAGAATCCAAGAAAAGGCTCAGGGATTTCCTTGTATTGCCTCAGCACAGGCCCCTGGCTATTCCACCTGTGCTAGATATTGTGGATGATGTGTTCTCTGAATCCAGCTTATCTCCTGATTCTTTGCCCCCTGCTCCAGCCAAACCAGATAGGTATTAGAGGCCCTGACTCTCAAGTTTCTATACAAAAACCCTTCTGCTGTTCCAGAAACTATTTCCCAGGGTCCAAAGGGGGTTAAGGCTTCCATTGCAAAAAATCCAGTACCCTCTGACAGAGATTCCAGAGCTTTGGATAGATGGGGGAAGAAAGTATACACTTCTGCAACTTTAGCAGTAAGAGCTTTAAATTGCCAGTTCCACATGCTTAAGTACCAACAATATTTAATGGCTCAGTTGAAACAGAAAATGCTTGCAAGCTCAGAAGCTCCTGATTGTAAAGAAATGCAGGATTTATTACATGCAGTTGAACAGGTGGGAAAACATACTCTGTAACATGGTTTTGATTCTTTAGAGGCCTCCTGTAGAGCCGCAGTTACAGGTTCTGTGATTCGAAGACATGCTTTGTTAAAAGAACAGAGTTTACCTGATCATGTTAAGGCAAAGCTATTGGATGCTCCTTTTCAGCATGATACCTTGTTTGGTGTTAAGGCAGAAGAGGTGTTAAAGAAAATGGAGGATAAAGCTAAATCTATGCAAATGGTCAAGGATTTCTTACAGGTACAGCCACCTCGGTTTAGCAGAAATTGGCCAACAAAGAATTGGTCCTTTCCAGTGTCAGACAGGCCACAGAGAGGTAGATCTCAATCCCAAGGCTCAAACCGACAACGACAGTGGGGCACCTCAACCCCAAAAGGAGGTGAGGACATGTCTCAACCTTACAGGAAACAGTCACAATGACTTTCCTCTTCGTACGCCAAGCACGTCCCTTTTGGAAGCCCCCTTAGGGGGAAACTAGCACTTTTTTCTCAAAACTGGCAAACAATCACCCAAGACAAATGGGTTCTGAATATTGTATCTCAAGGTTACAGGTTCCACTTTCATACTTTACCAAGGCTAAAAGGAATGCCAGACCTGCCACCAAATCAATGGGCAGAGGCACAAAAACAAATTTCAGCCCTCATGGACATGAGAGCTATTCAAAAAGTACCACAACAGGAACAAGGAAAAGGATTTTACTCAAGACTCTTCCTGGTCCCCAGAAAGGACAAGGCCTGGAGGCCCATACTAGACCTTTCAATTCTGAATACTTACCAGGATATTCCGAAATTCAAATTGTTGACATTACAGCAGCTTCTACCCATGCTGGGCAAGAAGTCTTGGCTTGTTACTCTGGACCTCAGAGGCATACCTGCATGTCCCTATCAGACAAAATTGCAGAAGATACCTCGGATTCAAAGCTGGTACAATGCACTACCAATTCTCTGCACTGCCCTTTGGCTTATCTATTGCGCCCAGGGTCTTCACAAAGTGCCTGGCACCAGTAATTGCATTTTGCAGACAAAATAATTCAAATATATCCATACCTGGATGACTGCCTCATTCAAGCAGAGACAAAGGACATTCTTCTACAACATCTGGCGTTTGTAAAAAGGTTGCTAATTTCTCTAGGGTACACAGTAAACGAAAAGAAGTCAAAACTAGTGCCCTCGCAACAGATTATATTCCTGGGTGCCAGCTTAAATACAGCGGCCCAGATGGCTTACCTCACGCCAGACAAACAATTTCAACTAACTCGATATTTTCAATTACTGGCAAAAAAGTCCCATCTCCCTGCAAGAAAAATTCTGCAGGCCCTGGGATTCATGGCATTCTGCATACTACTAATACCATATGCCAGACTGCATATGAGGAAATTACAATGGTACCTAAAAAGTGTTTGGACTCGACACTCACAGTTTAGAAGCAGTAATACCAATGATTCCCTGCCTACAACAGGTGTTTCGACGGTGGGCACAGGCATGTCACCTAAACAAGGGTCAGCCTTTTACCCAACCCACAGCCAGGTAAACTCTAACAGATGCTTCGGATTACGCCTGGGGAACACACATGGCAGGAAAATGCATTCAGGGCAAGTGGACCACAGACCAAATGCATCTTCATATCAGTCAAAAAGAGATGTTGGCTGTTCAAAATGCCCTAACAGCTTTCAAGGACCTTCTACATCCAGGACAATTATTACTAAAGACAGACAACACCACAGTAATGTGGTACATAAACGAGCAAGGGGGCACTCATTCTTATCCCCTATGCAGGCAAGCCATGACCTTGTGGAACACAGATCTAATGTATCAAGTTCACCTGCAAGCACAATTCCTGCCAGGAAAGAAAAATACTCTGGCAGATGATCTAAGCAGAAATATCATGGACCCTCACGAATGGAAATTGAATCCACAAATCTTCAGCATGGTAATGCAAAAATGAGGATGCCCAGACCTAGATCTTTTTGCCTCCCCACTGAATTTCCAACTACAAAAATTCTGCACAAGGACTTATCACAAACAAGCATGGAAAGTGGATGCTCTTTTGTTCAGCTGGAAAAACCTAAAAGTTTATGCCTTCCTGCCACTGCCTCTCCTTTCAAAGGTACTCCTAAAAGCCAGACAAGAAAAAACACAGATGATCCTGATTGCTCCAGACTGGCCACGCCAGCACTTGTACCCTATCTTAAGGAACTTGACTCAAGGCCCACCATGGATTTTGCCTCAAATTCCACACCTTCTGACGCAACAAAACCATCGGATCCTGCACGGTAAGCTCAAAACCCTAAACCTGGCTGCATGGCAGATACATTAGTCAAACAGGCAACACCTCTCTCTAAAGCTGTTGTGGATGTCATTTTAGAGGCCAGGAGGCCTAGCACCAGGAAAGCTTACTCAGAAAAATGGAAGAGATTCTGCGCCTGGAACCAGGCTCAAAGCCTTGACCCTCTTGTTCCAAACATTCCTCAGATTTTACAATACTTAACTGAGATGCTGAACAGAGGCCTATCCTTCTCATCAATTAAGATCCACGCCTCTGCCATTTCAGCACATTACAACACGGATCCTCCTTTATTCTCTCATCCCTTGCTAAAGCAGTACCTCAGAGGGGCTAAAAACATAAGACCGCCCCGGAGAGCACCAACACCAACTTGGGACCTCAATTTCGTTTTGGAAAAATTGACCCTACCACCTTTTAAGCCAGCCAATACAGCCGATCTAAAATTTTTATCATGGAAAACAGCTCTGCTCCTGGCAGTAACTTCAGCACGAAGAGTCTCAGAGCTACAGGCATTAATGGCAGTGGAACCTTTTATAATTTTTCATCAGGACAGAGTTTCCTTAAGGACAAACCCTACCTTTATGCCAAAGGTGATATCTAGTGTGGCTCTTAACCAAACCATCCATTTGCCAACCTTTTATCCAAACCCCCAGAATAAAGGGGAGAAACTTCTGCATTCTTTGGACATACACAGGCAGCTACGCTTCTACTTGGACAAAACAAAAGCTTTCAGGAAAACTCAGCAACTGTTTGTAGCATATGCTGCAGGATCACAGGGCAAGGCTATCTCAAAGCAGACTATACCCAAATGGATAGGACACTATTTGTTACTGCTACACACAGCATGGAAAATCAGTCCCAAATAATATTAGGCCACATTCCACCAGGGCAACAGCCACTTCAACAGCCTTTCTCAGAGGAGTACCTACCAAGGAAACTTTGGAGGCTGCAACTTGGAGTTCAGTGCACACCTTTACCAAGCATTACCACCTGCCTCTTTACTCTAAATCCAGAGCAGGATTTGCCACTGCAGTTCTGCAGGGCCTCATAGCCAATCCTAACTCTTTATAGACCAGCCACCCAACCTTAGTTTTGGGATTCTACCCAAGTGTAATGACTGCAGCAGTGTAACACGATGAACATAGTACAGTTTTGTACCTACCATAAATGTAGATGTTAGAGTGTTCACACTGCTGCAGTCCAGGTTACCCTCCCTCCATCCCCTCTGAGCTAGCTGGACTTCGCTATACCTTTCTATCCTATACAACCTTTGTGGTGTATTTGCTTGTAACTGAAGGTAGGTATTGTTTTTTTTATTTTTTATTAGCAACATGTATTGCCTACCTCCTTGGGGGCACCTGACATCTGGAGCAAGAAAAACTGAAGAAAATGGTGTTGGATGCATCTTGTAAACCCCTGGCGCACTGACGTGGAAGAAGCGACAGCAGCCGACGCCGGACCAAGACTTTGGAACTCTGGCCGACTGCGGGACTGCCTGATGGCAGGATAACCCAAGTGTAATGACTGCAGCAGTGTGAACACCCTAACATCTACATTTATGGTAGGTACAAAACTGTACTTTTCTATTTCTTCTGATTCCTCTCATGATCAGGAATATTCTCTTCCCCCATATGAGGATTCTGATGCTGAATAATCTGTACGTTCAGCATCTCCTCCTGAGGACTATTCCTTTGGGGAAACCTTGCATACCATGAGGGAGCATTTCCACTGGGAGAGCCAAGATTTTTCAGAATCTAAAAAGAGGCTCAGGGATTTTCTTTTATTACCTCAGCACAGACCTCTAGCCATTCCACCTGTGTTAGACATTGTAGATGTGTTTTCGGAGTCTAGTCTGACCCCTGACTCCTTACCCCCAGTTCCTGTTAAGCTTGACCGATATTACAGGGTTCCTGACTCGCACAAATGTCTTTTTAAAAACCCTGCTGCTGACCCAGAAACAATTTCACAGGGTCCAAAGGGAGTTGAGGCTTCCACTGCAAAAAACCCAACCCCCTCTGACAGAGATTCAAGGGCACTGTTTAGATGGGGATAAAAGGTTTACACATCTGCAACTTTGGCTATAAGGGCCTTAAACTGTCAATTTCATATGCTTAAGTATCAGCAACATGTCATGGGATTGCTTAAACAGAAAATGTTAATTTCTGAATGTGCAGAAAACAAGGAAATGCAGGATTTATTCTATGCAGCATAACAAGTTGGAAAACATACTTTGCAATGTGGTTTTGATTCTTTGGAGGCCTCCTGCAGGGCCGCAGTTATGGGTTCTGTAATTAGGAGGCATGCCTTGGTTAAAGGAACAAGTCTGCCTGATCATGTTAAAGTTAAATTACTAGATGCGCCTTTACAGCATGATACTTTGTTTGGTGTTAAGGCAGACGCGGTGTTAAAGAAAATGGAGGACAAAGATAAATCTATGCAAACTGTCAAAGATTTTTTACAAGTACAGCCACCTAGGTTTAGTAGACACTGGCCTACAAAAAATTGGTCCTTTCCTGTGTCAGACAGACCTCAGAGGGGCAGATCCAGATGCCCTAGGGGCAGATCCCAGGCGCAAGGTTCTTACAGGCCCAAGCAATGGGGAGCTACTACCTCCAAAGCTGGAGAAGATAGATCACAAACATACAGAAAACGGTCCCAATGACTTCCTTCTGCCTGCACCAAGCACTTATCTTCTGGCAGCACCCTTAGGGGGAAAATTAGCACTTTTTTCTCAAAATTGGCACATCATAACCCAGGACAAATGGGTTCTAAACATAGTGTCACAAGGCTACAAGTTCCATTTCCATACTCTGCCAAAGGCAAACGGCTGGGCAGATCTGCCAAAAAATCAATGGGCAGAGGCAAAAAAACAAGTCTCATCCCTCATGGACATGGGGGCCATTGAACAAGTACCAGAGCAAGAGCAGGGACAAGGATTTTACTCGACTGTTCTTGGTACCCAGAAAGGACAATGCCTGGATGCCGATACTGGACCTATCTATTCTGAACACTTTCCTGGATATTCCAAAATTCAAAATGTTGACTTTGCAGCAGCTTCTGCCCATGCTGGGCAAGAATGCTTGGCTTGTGACTGTAGACCTAAGAGGCATACCTGCATGTTCCAGTCAGACAATCATGAAGAAGATACCCAAGATTCAAGGCTGGTTCAGTGCATTACCAATTCTCTGCACTGCCCTTTGGCTTATCTACTGTGCCCAGGGTCTTTACAAAGTGCCTGGTACCAGTAATTGCATTCTGCAGACAAAGAGGAATACAAATATATCCTTACTTGGACGACTGTCCTCATTCAAGCAGAGAACAAGGACATTCTTCAACATCTGGCGTTTGTGAAAAGACTTCTAACATGCCTAGGGTACACAGTCAACAAAAAGAAATCAAAACTAGTACCCTCACAAGAGATGACATTCCTGGGTGCAAGCTTGAATACAACTGGCCAGATGGCTTATCTCAAGCCAGACAAAGGCAACTGACTACCTATTTCAAAATGTTGGCAACAAAGGCCCAGTTATTTGCAAGAAAAATTCTGCAGGCTTTGGGCTTCATGGCATCCTGCATCCTACTAATTCCATATGTGAGACTGCATATGAGGAAACTTCAATGGTACCTAAAAAGTGTTTCGACTCAACATTGCCACAGCCTGGAAACAGTCATTGCTCTCAATTCCTGCCTGCAACAGGAGTTTCGATGGTGGGCAAAGGCTTGTCACCAGAACAAGGGACAGCCATTCACATTACCTCCAGCCAGGCAGACACTAACAATGGATGCATCAGACTATTCCTGTGGAGCCCACATGGCAGGAAGATGCATTCAGGGCACATGGTCCTCAAACAAAATGCATCTACATATCAATCAAAAAGAGATGTTAGCTGCTCAAAATGCCTGGACAGCATTCAAGGACCTACTTCATCCGGGACAACTACTGATAAAGACAGACACCACGGTTATGTGGTATGTAAACAGGCAGGGGGGCACACATTCTTACCCCCTTTGCTGACTAGCCATGACCTTCTGGGACACAGCTTTGACTTGCCAAGTACATCTGCAGGCACAATTCCTGCCAGGAAAGGAAAATACTCTGGCACACGAACTAAGCGAAAACCTCCAGGATCCCCACGAGTGGAAGCTGGATCCACAAGTCTTTAGCATGTTAACAAGGAAATGGGGATGCCCAGACATAGATCTATTTGCCTCCCCTCTCCATTACCAACTAAAAAGATTCTGCACAAGGACATATCACAGACAGGAATGGAAAGTGGACGCCCTATCAGTATATGCCTTTCCTCCACTGCCTCTCCTCCCCAAGGTGCTCCTAAAGGTCAGACAGGAGAAGCCAAAGATGATACTGATTGCTTCAGACTGGTCACGCCAGTACTGTTATCCAATACTAAGAAACATCTCTATACCCAGCTTGGACCTTACCTCAAATACCTCTACTACTGTCCCAGCAAAACAGTCAGATCATGCACAGCCAACTCAGGACATTAAACTTGGCAGCATGGCAGATAATGTAGTCATACAAAAAACACCTCTCAAAGCTGTGGTAGATGTCATTCTGGAAGCCAGAAGGCCTAGTACTAGAAAGTCTTATGCTGGAAAATGGAAGAGATTCTGTGCCTGGAACCTGACACAAGGAACTGATACAGCGGTATCAAATATTCCTCAGATTTTGCAATACTTAATGGAGCTGCTGGACAAAGGCCTATCTTTTTCATCAATTAAAATTCATGCCTCTGCCATTTCAGCTCATTACAATACAGAGCCACCACATATTTCTCACCCTTTTTTAAGGCAGTACCTCAGAGGAGCCAAAAATGTAAGGCCCCCAAGGAGACTACCAATACCTGCATGGGACCTCAACTATGTCTTGGAAAAGCTCACCCTGCCTCCTTTTGATCCAGCTGATATGAAGTTTTTATCTTGGAAAATGGCTCTGCTCTTAGCAATTACTTCTGCAAGACGAGTTTCAGAGCTACAGGTGCTCATAGCTGTGGAACCTTTCATCGTTTTTCATCCAGACAGGGTCTCCCTGAGGACAAACCCAACATTTATGCCTAAAGTAGTGTCCAGTGTGGCTCTTAACCAAGCCATCCATCTGCCAACCTTTTACCCAAATCCACAGAACAAGGTGGAGAGAATTCTGCATTCTTTGGACGTACACAGCTTAGATTCTACTTGGACAGAACCAAAGCTTTCAGGAAGACAGAGCAATTACTAGTAGCATATGCTGCAGGATTACAAGGAAAGCCTATCTCAAAGCAGACTATTTCTAAGTGGTTAGGCCACTGCATTCGTTTCTGCTACTTACACCATGGCAAGCCAGTGCCTGAGGGCATTAGGCCTCATTCCACCAGAGCTGCAGCCACCTCAGCAGCCTTTCTCAGGGGAGTACCAACCACAGACATTTTAGAGGCAGCTATTTGGAGTTCAGTGCACACCTTTACAAAGCATTGTCATCTGCCACTCTACTCTAAATCCAGGGCAGGTTTTGCCACTGCAGTTATGCAGGGCCTCATAGCTCCTCCTACTGCTGTCTAGTTCCAGCCTCCCAACCATAGCTTTGGGACTCTACCCAAATGTAATGACTGCAACAGTGAAACACGAAGAACATAGTACAGTTGTGTACACTTACCATAAATGTAGATGTTAGAGTGTATTCACTGTTGCAGTCCAGGTTACCCACCTGTCTTCCCTCTTTTTTTTTTCTTTTGGATCTTCTCTTTCCTTCTCTTATTTTTACTACCGATGTGGTGTATTTTCTTATAGATGAAGGTAAAATTTTGGGGGGGCACCTGACATCTGGGGCAAGAAAAACTGAAGAAAATGGCGTTGGCTGCTTCTTTTATTCCCCTGACGTCGGGGAAGGGGCGACAGCAGCCGACGCAGGACCCAAGACTTTGGAATTCAGGCCGGCTGAAGGCAAACTGCCAGCAGGATTACCCTAATGTAATGACTGCAACAGTGAATACACTCTAACTTCTACATTTATGGTAAGTGTACACAACTGTACTTTCTTTCCAGGACATACTGTTATCTCTTTTGGTGATGGTGAGTACCCGATTGTCTGGGGTAATATTTTCCCAGTTGTAATGGAATGAGTGAGCCTTTTTGACAGGGCAAGAGTAGGACTGGTGGGGTGGGGATTGTTATAGGGACTTGCCTGTGAAGGGAGGCATCCCAGATCTGGGATCCTTTTTATTTTTTCTGGGTTACTACTTGTGCTTCTTAGAAGGCCTTTGTTACCTTTGTGACAAAGGAAGTAAGCTCGGCTGGGTGAATCCCCTGATTTCAGGGTACAGGAGTAAGAAAGATTTGTCTGTAGTCCTTTATAGTCTTACCTTACCCCCGTAAGGTCCCGAATAGACTAGCTGCCTGTGGACCAAACAAAGGTCCCTGTTAAGGGGGAGTCTAGGAATTTTAGTCTTAAACTTTGGACAGGGGCTGTTTATGTAACCAGGAGCATCTGAGCTTCAAATGACTGAACCATTAGCAGCTCTCCTGAGAAGAGGCATCAACAGCATCATAGCTGCATTTTATACTATGCCTAGCCACCTGAGTAGCCTGATTTACCAAAATCAAAATTTGTTGCTTTTGAGTCTTTTCCTGACTTTATCAGCCGAAGCTGTGTTCAGACTAAGGATACATAAGAGGTATTTGATCTTGTGGATCTGTTAATTGCCCTGAAGGCCAAGGTAGGTAGTATAGACACCTTTTTATAGGTTCATAGGTGTCTACTAATGACCACAAATGCCTTTTTAAGCCTAGCCAATGCATCTCATATCTCTGACTAGTACTCATACCCTTGATAAATGTAAGTAGGGTCTTGGAAGATGAAACTTTTACAAGCAGTGGCCTTGGAGATGAAACATTTACAGGCTGCCTGTGTCCATTACAGACCTAGATTCCCCATCCAGTTTTCCAAGTTACTCCTGAATCTATCCATAGCCGTGCTGTCTTGCCTGATGGTAGGGAATTAGCATTTGACAGTAGCTTTGATTGTTTGCCTGAGGCTAAGGAAACAGCTGAAGGGTCAGGCAGAGGATTTTTAAAAATGAACTTGAGGTCATCTGGAATCTTGTAGAATCTGTCTAGCCTTTTGAGAGCCAGGGGCTGAGAGGAGCAGTGGGCATGGATACAAAGGCATCCATAAAAGCCTTCAGGACTGGAGGGACAGGAGAAGAGGCTGGTGTGACCACTTCCAACAGACTGTAGTAAATTTTTATGACAGCAGAGACTTTATTAGACTCAATTCAAAATGTTTCATCACATTTATAATTGCCTGTCCTAAGGATGGCCTCTTCCACAGGAGAATCAGGAGAGAGAGTCCTCATTAGAAGTCACCTGGCCAGGAGAGTGAATTTGAGAGGAATAAGCTAAGGAGTGGTTTTTAGAATCTGAGGCTTCCTCAGATTATTCCACACTAAGTTTCTGTAGAGTGAGTGGTGGAGATGAAAAGGAAGGAGGCTTAAGGGCCATAATGGCTTTAAACAGGCTTTGAGAAAAGTTTGTCCACTACTTCTCCATAGAAGGGGAAAGAGAGGAAATCTATTTAGTCTTTTTTGTTACTTTTTCTTTGGGGTAATATCCACCTGAATCATTGGTAGAGGCTCAGACCACCAATGTATTTCTGTTTTCCAGGAATCTCTTCCCATACTAAAATTTGTGGAATGCCTTGTTCTGATAATGATTCATGGTTCTCCCTTCTCATTCGGAGTACAGTCCGTTCAGACATGCAGTCCTCTGACGTCATACTGGCCTCCAACAAGTTAACGATGGAAGGCTTATGAAGTAGTCGGGTGTACCTTCCGTTCTGTAACCTGTGCAGGTACGTTGGAATCTGATTGAACAGACTGAATCTCAGGCCTAAGACTTTTGAGTTTGGGATGTGGATGGTACATTAAGTGTGGAGAAATTCGCCATATTTGACTTGGTCAAATCCTTCAGTCATTGGGTCTCCTGAGTACGTATTCAACAAAGACTGGAACATACATCTTTAGTACAAAGGCCTGGCAGGTGGAACAAAGATTTGTAGTGTTCTGTTCCCAAGCAGAAAAGACAGAGTATGGAGGTCTTTGTTAAGGTATCTGCCTACCACACTCTCACTTACCCCTTCTGACATTTAATAAATCATAGCAAAACAGTTTAAGCAAAAAGGAAGGCTCACCAATGGGGCAGTTATCTGAATCCGAGGAAGATTACCATATAAACGACCAAGCAAAGATCTGACTGTACCTGAGACCTGCATTAACGTTGGTGACAAGGTGGTCTGAGGATTTAACTTGTCTGCTTGTATATCCCCTATGCTTGTGAGTTGATGTCATACGTATGCCACTGGGAAGATTTAGGCTTTGCTAACCCTGCCCGGCATCAGCAGTGAAAACACATTTGTTTTGTATCACAAGAAATTCCCAGTAAGATAAGTATTTTAAGGCAGAATGGGAAAATTCTTTTATCCCCCCCCCCCCCCCAAGAAGTCTTCAGTTGTATATTAGCAAAAGTTTCTCAGCATGCATGCAAACATGCTTCCATGTGAAAATACAAAGTCTGCTTCTAAAAGTGGAAGTCTGAAAGTACACAGCCATATTTACAACATTAATATTTATGAGCAGGCCGGAGGTGCTTACATCACTTTGGGTGTTCAGCTGTAATTATGCTGGGTTAGCCTGGGTAAGTAATTGTGTATTAGTTATGTAATTGCCAAACTAATATATTAAGTTTAGCAAAAAACTAACCAACTAATCAGCCTTTTGCTGCAGTTTACATAACTAATACACAATTACTAAACGTCAACCCAGCATAATTACAACTGAATACCGAAAGTGGCATATGCACCTCCTGCTAACCCATAAATGGTTAATGCCATAAAATATTTAATTTCAAAATTATGCAAAGTTGCCTTGTTTTTTTACATAAGTGTTTGCATACATAAAGGTACATGCAAACACTTTTTTATGCAAAAAAAAAAAAATCAAAGGTTGTTTTGCACCTTTAGACATGGTCTGTAAATGCCTACAGGTCGTACCTCTGGGTCTACTTCAGAAAGCAGTGTGAATGGAAAAAGGATGGTTGTGCAACAAGAGAGTTGGAGCCAACATGTGTTCTGTCTGACTTTGGGCCAGTGTTATGAACTCTGGGACCCACCGAGCTTACCTAATTTTGGAGAAAGCACCAAATTAATAAGTTTTTGTAGGCCCTTCAAATACATCCCATGTAATATGTCAGTTTGTGACAGTTATCTTTTGCACATCTGTCCCACCTCCATCATTCTTCAAGTAAACTTAGGGTAATGGCAGACCGTAGGTTTCCTACTCTGTACTGTTGCATTCTGATAAATTCTTTGCTTCCTATGGATGTTGGTGTAGTGCTGAAATAGAGGTTTGACAGCAACAGTTTGAGAACCTCTAAAGCCATTGTTTCAGCCAGTCTCAAAGAACAAAAGGGGGCCTTCTTTATCCCTGTAGAAGATTCAAATCATATGTCATTAGTCTTTACATATGGGGCAGTCTTTTTCAGTAACCTTATTGCAAGTGACTAAGTTTTATAACAATGATGCACATTTTTAGAAAAGGCATCTGCACCAGTCATTACACCTTTGGTATTTGAATGTTTCATGGATACCGTTACTGAGCTGCTAGCCATCAGCACTATGGCTGTAGTTAACATATTAGGCACATTTAAAATGCCTGAAGGTTTTTGTGACCCTGCCCCCCCCCCCCCCCCCCCAAAAAAAAGTATCTCGTATCCACAGTCTCTTTCTCTACTGGTTGATGTACTGTCGCTGTTGCAGTCCCTTTACCCACTATAAAGGGTTAAAAGTGTTAAAACCGTTTTATTTTGAAGAATTAAATGAAAACACAACCTACTTGGCTTTTCATTATCTCCACCATATAGGTTGTCCCATACGACCCCTCTAGCAGCAGGCTGACAGAGATCATAGTTACAGGCTTTAGTAGGCCTTGCCTTCAGCTCCGCAAAAATTCTTTGTCTGAACTTGCCTCATGCTGCATACACAACACCAGTAGGCCCCAAATGGACTATTCACCTCCGGAAAGTCTGAATCTTTGGTCAAACTCCCTGCTCTGCCACATGATGAACCCCCGAATGATGCCAATTTCCTGTCTGCTTCCAGATTAAATCCTTTTTATACAAACTTAATTGGCAGTCTTTATCCATTTTAATACACTAGTTGCTTGGCTAATTTCATGAGGATGTAATGACCAAAGTAAATTTAAAAGCACATTCTGCCTTTTTTTACACACAAGATGTTGCACTACAAATGTAAAATTCTGTTTATAAAAAGGCTGTATGCATCTCTTTCAGCAGAGGGGAGCATTGCAGAAACATTTCCAGAAATTTCAGTCTCGCTGCCTGAATCTACAAGTAAATTTATTGCATTTGGAGGCCTTTCTGTCTAAATTCATGAGATTAATGCTGTTGTGATATCTGCTGCTAGACTGGAGTTTAGGTTGTACAGTTTTAAAGCATCTTTCCCAAACAGAGCAAGCAAAACTACAGCCTAATGCCTGCTCAGGAAAGGTTTGACTGTTTTCTATGGGGTTTTGCCTTTGCGAACTACCCATGCTGGAGACTGTTTCCCTATAGCCCTACTACTTGTTTATGATTGATTATACAATTGGTCCATCTTAGAGCAGAGATAAAATCTTAACAGTAGCACCCTGTGAATTCAACTTAATGTCGTGCTCCTTCTAAATTGTATTAATCATTGTAGTGTGTGCGTGTGTGTTAACCTTCACTTGTGCTGCAGCAGTTTCAGTTAGGAAGGCTACAAACCATCCTTGCAGATTCTCTTCAGCAAAAGGTACTGGTTGTTCCTTAGCAGGCAGACTTTGACATGGCAGAAAAGTGATGTTATGACTGACATGATAAACAGGCTTCCTTGAGGATGTACCAGTAGTTCACTGTTCAGTATCAGGAAAACTACCCCTATTATAGTTTTAGATCTAGCCCTTTGGGGGGGGGGGGCATACTTCAACCACTGAAAGCTTTACCACTCAAAGTGCTAGTTATCCTTTGTGTTTTAAGAATACTACATCTAGAGATGCTGCTTTCCATTCTGAAATTAGAAGTAAAACATCGCAGCCACCAGGCTACACATTTTCATCATCAATATGCATATACATCAGTGACTCGCAAAGGCACACTGGCGTATCCTCATGAGACTGAACAAGAACACAATGACTGCTGGAACAAGAACACAATGACTGCTGCCTTTGGAGTGGCCAGGTCCAGGACAATGCAAGGGCTATTGGCTATCCCTCTTTCTTCCACCTTGCCAAGTACTGGTATTGACCGGTGGTGACTGACCTTAGTTGCCTCACCCAAGTTGCAATGCACAGTGATATGACTGACCTCAAAATTCATGGACAAAATAAATGGCTTAAAATGTCAGTTCATATCCAATTCAGTGAGTGAAACTTTGTTTTATAATCTCTGTCTGGAGAGGGATTACAAGTGTTGCCCCACAGGAGTTTGTACTGGGGCCACTTCTTTTAGGGCTGTTTTTCCCCAGATAAAAAAAAGTGAGAAATGAGCTGTGGATAACCAGAACTGTTGGAGTGCAGGCCAGATGATGTTTGTTAAGGTGCTGTACAACTTCAAGCTGGTGTACAAAAAATGCACACTTGGTGCAGTAGTACTGAGCTGGATTTGCTGTCGATACACACAGCATTATGAAATTTGGCAAATGTATATGCATTTTATTGCAGAATAAATGGTTGTATCAGAAAAATGTCAATGCTAGTCAAGTATGAACTGTTTGTCTGTCAAAGTGCATTCAGTATACCCTCTAATTCTAAAGGGCATGCAACTCCATGGAAGTTATTGTGCCACTTCTTACCTCACTCGTGTGACCCATTGAATACAGTATAGCCTTCAAGTCATAGGGTTGAGAAACTAAAGTATTCCAAAAGACTTCAGGTACTTTTGAGTTTGAGAGTTTCATCCTTCGCTTCTTGTCTAAGACTGTCAGGACTTGATCAACCCAGACAGCACTCCAAACGTTCCTAGGCCACCAAGTATCTTCCCCTGTACCCCGAACGTAGAGTTTTCTATCCAGTTTGAAGTGTTCTTCCTGTTGCATTTCTACCCTCTGAATCTTCAGTTTTAAAGTCAAGTGGTTCATTTTTTTCCCATTTTCCAGAGTTGCTGCAGGTGTAGCACCTCTTTCCCACTGGAGTACTGTCATTTTCTCTAATCCTGTAAACTTGGTTGCTGTTTCAGCTTTTTTTTCTGTTGTGTATTGCATAATTGTGTGTGTGTGTGTGTCTGTGTCTGTGTGGTTCCTTGCTGATTTATTGTTGAATATGGAGAAAGTTAAATGCCTACTTTCCTGTGGAGTGTGATATTTGTAGAGGGTTTAAGCCCTGCACCACCATGGATACAAGACGGTCAGACATTAGAGAAGCTGAAAGCTGATGCACTGGTTCAGGATCCCTATCCTGCCAGGGATGTACCCCATGTGCCAGAGCCAAATGTTGTACATCACTTAAAACACATGAAGCCAAGAGCCCCCCCCAGACACACACACACACACACATGCACACACACTTGCTCATTAAAAAAAAAGTGCTGGTGAACCAGCAGCTTCAGGAGTAGCTCAGGTTACAGTAATGATCTTTGAGGACTACCCCTTTCCCTGCTCAGACAGCATTCCACTGTTGCTTCTAAACCTGAGATGTTAAGTTGTCAATCTCGCCTTCATTCTTGCTTGATGGGTTCGGAGCCGATCCTCGGCTCCGACTCGGCACTTTGCTAAGCTCGAGAGTCACTTTTACCAGCTCGAGGTAGCCCCATATCCCATGATGCAAGGCGGTAAGTACCCAGATCTCGTTTGCCGCTTCGCTGATGAGGTCCTCCTTTTACCAGCTCCTGGTAAGTGTTTAAATTTAAACTGCTTTTAGCCCCTTCTCACTTTTAAACTATTTTTTCTTAGAAATCTTTCATTTTTAGTTAATTGTAAGCCCCTTTTTGACTAAAATTATCCTTCCTCCTTATTTTTTTTAGTCAGGCCTTCCTTCCCTCCCCCCCCCCCGTCAGGGTGTGTGTGAGGTTTTTACTGCTTATACTTTAATTTTAATTGTTTGTTTGGGACTGTGTGTGTTCTGTTTTTGTGTCCACTATGTCCAAAGAGCAGAGGGTCTCAGGCTTTAAGAAGTGTGACTCGTGCTGTCAGAAGATGTCTCTGACAGACGGTCACACTTCTTGTTTATACTGCCTGGGACCTCTCCACCTGCAGGACTCCTGTGCAATATGTCATTCTTTTAGCCAGAGAGTCCTGCAGGAAAGGAGAAACAAACTTATTTTAAGGGGACTCCTTAAACCGGAGGGCTCCCCGGCCAAATCGGCTCCGGGAAAGCCTTCCAAGTCTAAGGCCCAGGCTTCTGTACCAAAGCCTTCGCCTTGGCTCCGACTATGTCTGAGTCGAGATCGGCTCGCTGGAGCCGATCCGACTTTAATCTTCTGCACCGATGGCTATCGGTGCCGATACTCTTTGGTCACTTTGGTGTCTGTTCCAGTACTGGCTCCGACCACCATGTGGCCCAGGCTAATGTCGGCGCCGACACCGCTATTTCGATGCCTGCATCAGCTCCGACTGGAGCCGATGCATCTAGATCTTCTCTCGGAGCCGAAAAGTTATCTGCTCCGACTGGATCAGTGGGTTTGTCGGCTCCGATGGTTCCTTCGAGGAAGAGGTCCAGGTCCCCCTCTTTGGAACCGATTCTGTCGGCTCCGGCCTCACCTCTTTTTTCGGATCGGAGCCGATCATCTAGGTCGTCCAGGTTATCTGACCACGATTTAGAGAGGGTGGTAAGCAGATTATTAAAATCACAGGCACTGGCCCAGATGCTTCATAGTCCGTCTCAACAGACGACTATTAGTCCACACCCCCTTCAAGTTCCTCCTTCGACTCTACCACAGAGTTTGGAGCTGGAGTCTACGGGAATAGTTACGGCTATGGTTGAGGGGCAGATACCCCCTCCTTCTGCACCTTCAGCATCTACTCTTATCTCCTCCTCGAGACCTTCCTTGGAGGGATTCAGTGGTCGGGCTTCCCTGGTCTCCTCCGAGGGGGTGAGTGGCATCGGACCCTTGTCCGACCCCGCTCTTCCCCTTGGAGCTTCGGCCTTGGTGAGCTTGGCTCCGACATCTGCCTCTGAGCCTTCCCTTTCGGTGGGCCCGGGAGTCCCAGTTTCTTCGGAACGGGTTCTCTCGGATCTCCCTGGGAGGGGGGCCTTCGAGGTGATTAAGAGTGTGCTGGCCACTGGGCTCAGTCAGCAGTCTATTCCCTTAGCTCCTCCCTCTACAGTGCCTGTCGACATCTCTTCCATCTCTCTTGCTCCCGGACCTAGAGATCCACCGCCTCAGGTTTCCCCACTGGGAAGAACCCCCTCTTCCGAGGATTCTCCAGACCAGTCAGGAGATCCTCCGTGCAAGAGGACTTGTAAGAGGAAACACCTGGACTCCCCTGAGTCTACCACTTCAGATACCGACTTAGATGAGTCGGAGGGATCCCCAAGATCCCCCTCTGAGGATGTCTCCTTTTCAGACATCCTAGAACTCCTAAAACAGAGGGGAAACTGGCCCTCCATAAATCCCTCCGAGGATGAGTCGGTATACCTAGAGGCGTTTGGATCTCGACCCTCCACCTCCTGGGTGTCTCCACCTTCGACCCCTTATGGAGGTTATTGCTCGAAGGCTTGGGCTGCTCCTGATTCTGTAGAGCCAGTTCCTAGGAGGCCGTCTAAATTTATTACAGCCCCTTCTGAAAAGCAATTCCATACAAAAGGTGTCCCTGTTGATGCCATGGTGGTGGCGGCCACTAAGAAGGAACTTGCAGATCCTTCCGTACCAGTCCATCCTCCTAATAAGGATTCTAGGACCATGGATAGGTATGGTAAGCGGATGTTCTCATCAGCGACCTTTGCCATCGCTCGCTGAACTATTTATGTCACTTCACCAGACTCCAAAGGGACATCCTTAAGGAACTAGGTGAAGTAGTGCAGGATCCTACGGCTGCAGGGGCTCAAGAAAAGATTGCTTCTCAGCTAGGAATCCTTAATTCTATAGCTAACTCCTCCATGCCACTGATCTTATGCAGCAGATGGAGCGAGTAGAGCCGCGGGTACAGGAGTGGCTCTTAGACGTCAATCCTGGATGCGTCTCTGTAATTTTGCAGATCCCTTTAAGGCGTCCTTCACGAATTCTCCCTTTGATAGGTCAGCATTGTTTGGCCCTCAAGAGAAGGATACATTGACCAGGTGTGAGCAGGACGGCAAGACTCTTTCTGCCGTAGGGGTCTGTTTTTCACCCCTCTAGACCTTACCCCAAAGGTCAGAAGGGCAGAAAATGTGGTTCCGTAAATCCCAGGAGTCACGCCAGACGACGTGGTCAGTTTACCCCTAGAGGCAGAGGGGGTAATAATAACAGACGCCCTCTAGAGGCAGAGGGGTCCACAAAACCAGGGAAGCAGAGAGCCTCTCTCTGACAAGCCCTTCCAGCATCCCTGAGATGTTGCCCGACTGTCCATCCTTGGAGGCAGTCGGGGGAAGACTATCACTGTACCCAGAAGCCTGGCGTTCCCTCTCTCAAGACAGATGGGTACAGTCGATCATATCCGAGGGTTACAAGATTCCTTTCGAGGAAAGTCCTTTCACTCACAAAATTCCCTTCCAGATGTGCCACCCGGTCTAAGGAAATTGCAAAGTTAGAAGTATCAAAGCTTCTACAAAAAGGGCCATTCAGCCAGTTACAACAGACCATTCAGAGCCGGAATCTACTCAAGATTCTTTTTGGTCCCCAAAAAGACGGGAGACTGGAGACCAATATTGGATCTCAGCAGACTCAACTTGTCTGTGAGAAAGACAAGATTTCGAATGGTCACACTTCAATCAATTTTGCCCTTCCTAGAAAAGGACAACTGGATGTGCTCAATAGACCTTCAGGACGCGTACTATCACATAAAAATTCACAGACGCTCCAGAAGGTTTCTCCGCTTTCGGCTGGGGTCCAGTAATTTTCAATTCAGAGCCCTGCCCTTTGGTCTCACTACAGCCCCCAGAGTGTTCACCAAATGTATGGCAGTGGTCACGGCTCACCTGAGACGTCAAGGATTCCAGGTGTTTCCGTATCTCGACGACTGGCTCCTTTCAGCTACCACCAGGCATCAATTTCTTCAAGCCAGGGATTACACCCTAAATCTCTGCACTCAATTAGGAATTTCGATCAGCTACGAAAAATCCTCCTTATTGCCCTGCCAGTCTATTACTTTCATAGGCAAACTTAAACACTGTTCGGATGTCAGCAACCCTCACAGACCAAAGAATCTCAGATATCCAAAGTCACGTGAGGATCATCCTTGCCTGCAAAAAGGTGCAAGCCAGAATGGTTCTGAAGTTGTTGGGCCTCATGGCTGCGGCCATTACCCTTCTTCCCCTGGCCCGCTTCTACATGCGTCTTCTTCAATGGATGTTGTTCACCCAGTGGTCTTACCAACAACTTCCCATGCGTCACCAAATCCTGGTGACACAAATTTGCAAGAATCATCTATCATGGTAGATTTCTTCTCCCCCAGATTCATCAAGGCAGACACTTTGTATCCCCGGCCCTGGTAGCCACAGTCACTACGGGCGCCTCCCTGATCTGGTGGGGGGGTCATTATCAGGGGGTCATTATCAGGGCAGGATGGTTCATGGGACGTGGCAACCGTTCGAATACCACCTGCACATAAATGTCCTAGAGATGAGAGCAGTGCTTTTAACATTGCAAGCCCTCAACGACTTTCTTCCCTTGGGAACAATTGCAGTTCACACAGACAACATGTCTGTAGTATGGTATATCAACAAACAGGGCGGAACCAAGTCCTACCCCTTGTGTCGAGAAGCTCTCAGACTTTGGCAATGGGCGATCTCCTCTCATCGGTTTCTGGTAGCAACGCATATCCCTGGGAAAACCAACATTCTAGCGGACAGATTGAGCAGAGCTATTCTCATGCCTCACGAGTGGTCTCTCAAACAATCTTTAGTGGAGGAGATTTTTCTAGAATGGGGCCGCCCATGTTGCGATCTTTTTGCTACTCCCCAAAACAGCAAATGCCCAGACTTCTTTTCTCTCTTCCCACTGCCAGGCCATCCCCCCAGAGACGCTCTAACCCAGGATTGGCCCCAGGGACTTCTTTATGCCTTTCCTCCCTTTCCGTTGATTCCACAAGTACTCCAGAAAGCCACCGTTTTGAGAGCCAAAATGATTCTCCTTGCTCCCTATTGGCCTCGACAAATTTGGTTTCCGTTCCTCCATAGTCACCTTTTGGTGCAGCCGTGGCATCTGGACCCAGTGCCAGACCTTCTGATTCACCAGTCGGGTCAGCTGCATCGGTCAATTCCTTCTCTCAACCTCACAGCTTGGTTGCTCCACTTCCTTCCTTAGCCAGGCTTCCTATGATCCCTAATCATGTTAGGGATATCATAGTGGCTTCCCTTAAATCCTCTACTAGAAGGATTTATACCAGCAAGTGGAAACGCTTCTCTTGTTGGGCAAAAGCTAAAAATATAGATCCCTTTACTGCCCCTGTTCAAGCAGTTTTGGATTTCTTAGCGGAAATCTTTCACTCGGGCTCTTCATCTTCCACGGTCAAAGTTCAGTTGGCTGCTATCTCGAATTTTCATGTCGGGTTTGCAGATCACAACATTATGTCCCACAGGCTTTGTAGAGCCTTTCTAAAAGGAATTTTCTCCTGAAACCTCCAGTCAGGAGTCCCCCTCCTCAATGGGACCTAAATCTAGTGCTGACATCCTTAATTCTTCCTCCCTTCGAGCCAGCTGTTTCATGTTCCCTGAAATTTCTTTCATGGAAAACACTCTTCCTTGTTGCTATTACCTCGGCAAGGAGAGTGTCAGAACTTCATGCTCTCTGTTCGTCCCCTTATTTGGTCTTCCACAAAGACAGGGTATCCTTGAGAACTAATCCAACCTTTTTGCCTAAGGTGGCCTCAAAAAATAATTTGAACCAATCTATTGACCTCCCTGTATTTTTCCCTAATTACTCAAACAGATCGGAACAAAAATGACATTATCTTGATGTTCACCGCCAACTCAGATATTATTTGGACAGAACAAAACAATTCAGGAAATCCGATCAGCTCTTTCTTTCTTATGCTGAAAACAAGAAAGGCCTTCCTGTCTCCAAAGTGACCTTATCTAGATGGCTTTCTTCCACCATCTCCGAAATCTATCAGCTCAGGGGAAAACAGCTCTGCTCAAAACCTAAAGCGCATTCAACCAGAAGCTTAGCCACTTCTACAGCTTTTCAGGCTAGACTTCCATTAGACACTATTTGTGCAGCAGCCACTTGGGCCACTCCTCATACCTTTGTTTCTCATTACAAATTGGATTTGGCCTCCAGGGATAGAGCCAGTTTTGGCTCTACAGTTTTCAAGAGTCTGTTCCATTGAGCCACCCAGGATAGAGGTGCTAGGTACGCGGTCCCATCAAGCAAGGATGAAGGTGGGATTGACAACTTAACATTGAGAAGTTATGTACCTACCATAGCGTTCCATGTTGGTTGTCTTCTCTCGCCTTCTTTCTTGCGACCCTCCCTCCTGCCCCCTGGCCTGGACAGACCTTTTTTCTCCCTATATGGAAGAATGCTTCTTAAGACCAGCTAGTTCTGGTCTACCTTATAGCCCATCCTTTAGGCTTTTTGCCTTTCTTTCCTTCTGGGAAGTTTTTTGTGCTAGGTGTTATTGCCTATAGGTACCAAACGAGATCTGGGTACTTACCGCCTTGCATCATGGGATATGGGGCTGCCTCGAGCTGGTAAAAGTGACTCTCGAGCTTAGCAAGTGCCGAGTCGGAGCCGAGGATCGGCTCCGAACCCATCAAGCAAGAAAGAAGGCGAGAGAAGACAACTAACATGGAACGTTATGGTAGGTACATAACTTCTTATTTATGCTTTGACACCTTTCCTCCAAATCTGTTGGGTACTGTAGCTCTCTCTGTTAATCCAGATTATTAAAAAAAAAAAAAAAGTGATAGGCATTATTGTGCAAGGAGCATGTGATCCCAAGTGCATCATCCCCTGCTGACATTGGACTGAGTTTGCCAATCCAATGCCAATCCTCTCCCCCTTCCACCAAACACTAATACATGCGAGAGATGCAATTATACAGCCAAACTGGAGGCTAAACTCTCTCAACCCAAGACTGGACCAGTCAGTCAAAAGGAGAAGGGAATTACTTGCATCACACCACCAGTCTCCCATATTCCTATGAAACCAGTACTGGCAAAAAAAACACACAAATACACGAAAACATACTCTGAGACTCTAAATAAAAATCTGCAAAAGCAGCAGAGACCTCCAAAGCAGACATCCAAGCAACCTCCACCCCCCAACACAAATCATGAAACACATACTTCACAAAACCAGTGTGCCACGCAATCACAGCCCGTAAGGTAAAATAACATGCCCAACACACTAGTAATAGGTTACTCTATAGTCAGGCACACTGATGTCCCACTCACTAGGCTGAACAAGGAGAAGGTTACTGTTAGCTGCCTGTCTGGTGCCAGGATCTGCCACATAACACAAGCACTCAGGTCACTCCAGAACAAGCACAAATATGACTCTATCATTGTCCATGTTGGTGTGAATGACCTGAGCTGTACCTCCCTGGACTACATGAAAAGAGACATGCAGGAGCTCTCTGATCACATAGCCCAGGCCGGTATGACCCTGAGTAGCATCCTGCCCTCACCAAGAATGATACTACTGTATAGAGAAAAAAAATTATCAATTTCAACAATTGGCTAAGCTTCCGGTGTCATTCAAGGGGGATCCAGTGTCTGTCAGCCTGGGATAACATGCTCAACAAGCCACGCTGCTTCACTAGAGACGGCTTGCACCTGTCACCCTTAGGCTTTCAAATACTGGCCAGGGCTCTTGCCACCCCCGTAGTGCCTTTGTTAGGCAAGGCTCAAAAGACAAACTCACTGCCGTAAATAGCACAAGTAACAAAAAACTGAGGGTAATGTGACTCACTGCCAGAAGTCTAAACCTCAAAATGCATGCACTCAAGGCACTCCTCAGTATGGAGAAAATCGGTATATGTGCAGTAACAGAAACCTGGTTTAAGGCGCCAGAGAGCACCCCAGCACCACCAGGCTACAACTCATAACATTTCGGCTACAAAACCCAGACTGAAATACAAAAGGCAGGGGAGTATCCATATTCATCAAGGATACCCACACCTCCAGGTTAGTCACAGCACGATGCTTCAGAGAACATCCACATGCAACTAACCACGGGCAAAACTGTGCTATTCAAATTATATAGCTTGCTATAGATCACCCACCATGTCCCAGGACCCCCACTCCGGGGAAACACTGGGAAACATAAAGGTCCTACCAAACACCCTATTGGGTGATTTCAATTACCCAAACATTAACTGGGAAAACTACTTAAGTACAAACTCCCTTGCCCAACATTTCCTAGAATTTATAAACTCAAATGCCCTGGATCAGCTGGTCAACACCCCCACCAGAGGTAACAACATATTGGACCTGGTCATCACCAACATGGGCGACCAGTGTTCCACACCGGATGCCAACCCCTCATTGGTTAGATCTGACTATAAACTAATCACTCTGGATATCCACATTCTGCCATCACCCCCGATTAAAGAAACTACTGTGAAAAACATTTCAAAAGCAAACTTCACGTTACTTAAGACCGAGGTAGGAAGTTTCAAAGCCCCCATGCTAAAGGATAACGCTGTCTAAGCTGCAAAATCCTTTACTAATGCACTCTATGGGCACCTACAATAATGCATGGATCGTGCTATCCCAAACAAAACCAAGACTCGCTCCTCCAAGAAAAGGAAACCAGTCTGGTGGACCCCTGCCATAAACAAAGCTATACAATAGAAGGAGGAAACTAGTACAGAAAAGGGTAAAATCCCAAGAAGGGAAGGCATCCCTGATCAGTATCAGCAAGAAACTGTTCCCTCATAAAATCATCCAAGGCTAGCTTTGAAAGAAAAATTGCCATGGACTCCAAAGTTAACCACAAGGCATTCTTTAGCTATGTCAAGAATCTAAGTGGCAATTCTCAGATCTGCTCGGAGTTGGTGCAGAATGGCACAAAATACACTGAACCGACCGATGTAGCCAACATCCTGGCAGACAGGTTTAGTGCAAACTTCACCCCCCTCTCACCCCCAAAAGGGCACATAACTATACCAGAAGAATGTAGTGCCCCTGAAATCAGACACTCTGGTTAAAACAGCCCTCTCCAAAGCATCAATGGGGACCAGACTGTATCCCAGGCTGTGTCCTACACAAGCTCAAAGCTGAACTAACCCCCTCACCTAAACACACTTTAAACTCCGCCTCTCCGCAGGCTACGTGCCCACAGAGTGGCGCACCGCAACAGTTATTCCATTCCACAAAGGTGGAGCCACAACAGACCCCAGGAACTATCGCCGTATAAGCCTGACTAGCTTGGTCTGCAAAGCTATGGAGCGCATCATCATGGATCTCATTAACAAAGACATTGGAAACCTCCAAACACTGGACCCTACCCAGTTTGACTTTGTTATGGACAGATCATACCTCCTAATCCTGGTGGACTGACAGTTACCAAGGCTATAGATGAGGGAAAGGTGGGTCCACACAGCCTACCTAGACCTCGCAAAGGCCTTCGACACCATTTCCCACTCTGGTATTATAGACAAGCTCACCAGCCTGAACATAAACTCCTATGTCACGAGATGGGTTGCCAACTGGCTCACAGACAGAACCCACATGTTAAGAGTTGCAGGAGCTAGGTCTGACTAAACCGGTTACAAGTGGCGTACCCCATGGCTCAGTTCTAGGACCCCCTCCTGTTTGGCATGTACTTCTCAGAGGTACAGGCAAGCCGCAGGAGGGCTGTGGCTGACAAAGTTCACAGACTACTGCAAACTAGGGGCTTAAATTGACTCTCCGGCTCACAGACATCCTCCAAAATGGTCTCACTGAGACAGATACCTGTTGTCAAAACCATGGCCTCAAGCTAAATGCCAAAAAGTGCATAGTCATCCCCTTTGGAAAACACAAAGTACCCACAAACTATCACATAGGTGGTCGCCCCCTAAATACGGAAGACATAATAAGGGATTTGGGGACCCAAGTAGATAGTAACCTCTCCTTTGATAATCACATTGCCAAAGTGGTTAGAAAATCCTATGTGGCCCACCTAATCACAAAAGGGTTTGCATCCAGATCGAAAGAGGTCATTGGGCCCCTCTACGCATCACTCATCAGACTCATCATAGAGTACAATGCCCCATTTGGGATGTACCTTACAAGACACCTGCAACAACTGTAAAGACCACAGAAGTACCTCACCAAGAGATCACTGGCCTCAAGCGGATGCCCTATGCAGCTCGACTGAAGAAACTCCAGGTGTACTCTGTTGCATACCGCCTACTCAGAGGTGATCTCTGTCTGACATACAAGGCCATGTCCAACCCAGAATTGATGGACATGCTCCACCTAAAGAAAACCATATCCCCTCGAGCCACACACTCCAGGGATCTAAACCTCACCAAAACAATAAATAGGACGTGCTGGAGGGATAGATTCCTGTCCCAGAGACTTCCCATGCTCTGGAACAAGATTCCAATCTACATTAGGCAGAGCTTCTCGCTAACCCTCTTCAAGAGAAACCTTGACGAGTGGATGGGAAACTAAGTTTACCCCAGGGATCACTAAAATGACTCTGCTGGACAGAGGCACAGGGAACTTGATCCAAGGGGGTGGCGAAAGCCAACACATTCCCACTAGGCTTATAAATGCCTTCAGGCAGATAGCCTAGTACCTACCTATGAACCTATAGTCATAGTGCCACCTAGGCCATAGATCTATCATCCTATTTGGATTTTTAGTCCTGCAGCCTTTACAGACTACAGGTTGGGTATACATCAGGGTGCTCCTACTGTTTGGAATATTGATTTTGCTGTTGACATTAGACCCATCTGGGTCAAGTACTTCCATGATGTCAAAGCCACAGACATTGACTTGAACTGTACAGGGATTCCTATGGTGTATTTAGTGACCGAGCTTAAGAGTTTATATGTTAGACTACAGGTCAATCCCGTCAAGGTGAAAGTCGTGCACTGTAGACAAGTTAAAAAAAAAAAAAACTTAATTGCATGTTCACCCACTTCCTCTCTACGTATGGACCTGGATGTCCCACATCCTGAGATTCTAAGTCGATCTGGTTAGTGAAACTACCCAGAAACTGGACTTGATGCCATATGGGGATACGAAGTACAAACTGAAATCTCAAATGTAAACCATCTTGCATCTATCTTAAACTTAGCTATGCGCATGACACATAATGTAGTAAATGGGCTATGGGCTTGGCACATAGTGTAGTAGATGGGCTTGGCACATAATGTAGTAGATGGCTTTGTGAGAGTGTCAGGGTCAACATTTGCAGTATATCATTATGCCTGGCTCCAACCTCACTGGTTGGCAGGTATACAAAGGCTGTGTGAGTTAATAAGTGCCCTGTTTGATGGAACTTTTATTTTTTTTACTGAACAGTAAAAGTTGAACTACAGAGCCAAGAGGAAGAAAGCAAAGTCCTCACAGCCTTTGGAGTGAAGTTTGCTTTCTGGGACCGTGTCACAGGAGAAGTAACCGCTTCCAGAATGTCCATTCATCTTGAGGAAATCAGAATTGGCAGGACAATCCAAAATTGCATATATCCAGGCTATATGTGGATTCATTGATTGATTATAACTAGCTTGGGCAGAAGACAGGTTTGGGCTTCATTCCACTAAAGCAGCAGTAGTTACAGCTTCCTTTTTTGTCTGCACATAGCATTTGTTGTGAAGCCTTTAAATGTCAGTACATAGCATTTGTTGTGACGCAGCCAGGTGGTCCTCCTTCCACACTGCTTCTGTGTATTGCAAACAACACACACTAGCTAGAAGAATAGCATGATTACCAAAAGTAGTCTTGCTAGGGCACTTGTGTTCCCCCACAGGTGCATACTGCTGTAGTACTCTTCTAAAGCATTATGAATGCTACTGCAGCTGTGATTTCTTACATTGAACATAATACTTTAACGGTACTTGCGTATTATCACAACCAGATTTTCGCGGTAATAGCACTTGCTTCCCCATCAAGACAAATGTTCGTTAATGTTGTTAAAATGTAATATAGCATGTTTTCTTTTAACAGTACACCTTATTTTCTGGACTGCTATCGATACAATGTGCAAGACATGCTGCTGTTTTTTCTTAATGGTGTTTACTGGCACAACGTTCAATGGGCAGACTTACAGGAAGCAACATGGGTGCCAGTAAACACCATTATGAAAGAACAACAGCATGTTTTGCACGTTGTACTGATAGCCCAGAAAACAATTTGTACTGTTGAAAGAAAACGCGCTGTATTACACATTTTAGCAACATTAACGAACATCTGTCATGATTGGGAACCAAGTGCTGAGAGACATTGTGTGACTTAAGTCAGTGATACCATACAAGTTAAAATGGGGGGGGGGGCAAAACATTGCAGCGAGGATCTCAAATTAAAAAAAAAAAAATGCATATATCTCTGATGCGACAGACTTTCCACTACGCTTAAAAAAAAATGCACATGTAATCCTCAGAAGCCTGAATACCTGCTGTTACCGGCAAGCTGCTACTGAATGCCTTAACCAATTCATGCATTCATCTACACCGGTAAAGGATGCTACAGCAGCCCTGACAATTGAAGCCAAACATGGAAGGAATGTATGTAGTATGTCTGTTATTTCACAGCATAGGCTGACAAAGAATGTTCAGTGGGCAGCCTTGCAATGCAGCGACATGCTGGTGCTGTTAAAGAGCATGAAGAAACAACAACAGTATGTTGTGTACTTTGTGTTTGTAGCCGTCTGGAAACCAACCAATTTTGTTAAAGAAAACACACAGTTTTCCATTTCAAGCACATTCACTGATCGGGAAGCAACCACTGTTGTGAAAATCTGGTTGGGATAATACGCAAGTACCACTTTAACTGTGACTTGCAGAGTTTGACAAAATTGCATATAATGAAATGGCTGAAACAGTGAATGTGGGAGAAGGAATATGCAGTGATGAGAAGGCTCACAACCATGACAGTGTCCCATGGTTAAAATTAATATTCAACTGAAAAAAGTGAGACATTTGAAAGTATTAATATTGGGTTTGTTGCATGTATTTGGATTGTTTGAGTCTTAAGACTGAAATTGACATTGACTTTTGAGTTTTTGCATTCCCAACGGTTTTTCATGATACCGGTTCAGCAGCATGTAGTTGAAGTTTAAGTTGATATGGAAAATTTGTGTGGTTAAGTGGAATATTGGCAACAGTAGTTGGTTGCACTGGGGAAAATTATTCAAAGGAAAACTTTAAGAGCTGAATATTTGAAGGAAAAGATGAACTAGAGTTAATGGACTCTATGAAAACTTGGTTGGTGCAGAAGAATGGCCTTGTGAAATTGCCACTGGGAACTGAGGCATCTAGGTTGCCATTGTGTATATCTGAAATGTCGCACGGTAAATGCAGAGTGAATTTGGTACAGTTTGTAGCTACATATTGGAAGGAACAAATACAATGGCAGTTATGGCAACCAAGAAATTAAGGGTAGCTGGTCGAATGGTGCATCTTCTTCTTTCGGCTGCTCCCATTAGGGGTCGCCACAGCAGATCATCTGTTTCCATTGTTTCCTGTCCTCTGCATCTTGCTGTGTCACACCAACCACCTGCATGTCCTCTCTCGCCACATCCATAAACCTAATCTTAGGCCTTCCTCTTTTTTTCCTGTTACCTGGCAGCTTCATCCTAAGCATCTTTTTCCCAGTATACTCTGCATCCCTCATCAGCACATGTCCAAACCAACATAATCTTGCCTTTCTGGCTTTGTCTCCAAACCTTCCAAGCTGGGCTGACCCTCTAATATACTTATTCCTAATCCTGTCCACCCTCGTCACACCCAGTGCAAATCTTAACATCTTTAATTCTGCCACATCCAGCTCTGACTCCTGCCTTTTTGTCAATGCCACTGTCTCCAACCCATATATAACCTAGCTGGTCTCACTACCCTCTTGTAGACCTTCCCTTTCACTCTTACTGGTACTAGTCTGTCACAAATCACTCCTGACACTCTTCTCCACCCACTCCATCCTGCCTGTACTCTTCTTCACCTCTCTTCCACACTCGCCATTACTCTGAACTGTTGATCCCAAGTATTTTAAACTCGTCCACCTTCACCACCTCTACTCCCTGCATCCTCACCATTCTTCTTTCAATGGTGCATGATGATCACAATTATTCAGATGCCATTTTTAGCAGAGATCAGGTTGTTTTAACAGAGCATAAGATACCTAGATTAAATATAAGCCAGTCCTTCCCATGCAACCCCCTCAGACTGCAATCTAGCAGCCATTGCTTCTCTGTACTGGCTGCAGAACTATAGCAGTCACTTCCTTCTGATTTAACTGATCACAGTACTCCCCGTTCAGGCCACAATCCAAACAATACCATCTGAATGTATTTGTCCATCTAAAGAAAACACTTAAGCCAACATTTACAGCTGCATAATACCTTTCCCCCCCACATATTGTTCTGCGAGATTAACTTATCCTAAACGAGGATTCATTTTACCACACCATTAGTATGCTAAACCCACTTTGTATCTAGAACCCCCTTTCATCTTTTTGTTCACTTACTTTTCCCATACTAGCTATTATTGCCAATAAGTTCACCACCTGTTCTACTTTCTCTGTATTCCCTTTTCTGTTCCACCTGAGTGTAACAGTACATGCATTCAGTTTGTTAAATATTCTATGTATATATTTTGTTTGCCTGCGATTTATATGCTGTACATTCTTTTATTTTAATATATAAACCAGACTTGAGCCTGTAATGGCCGTTGTTTAATTAGTATTCTGTTTGGGTATAACATGGGTCATTGATCCGTGTTCTACCCTGAATAAGCCAACTTTGCCAGCAGTATTAAAACTTGGCTGAGGGAGCCTTGACATTTACAAATGAAGCAGTGTGCAAGTTAAGATCTAAATAAAATAAACGTGCTTCTGGCCCACAGAATTTCAAGTTAAGAGTTCCCTGCGGCCATTCTGTGAGGAAACTGAGGCTGAATACATGGGCTTTGTAATGCATGAGTCTGATGGAAAAGGAAGTGTCTTTGTACAGTATACATAGACAAAGCTGATGAGAGATGTTATTGTACTGTTATGCACCGAAGTTTGCTTTTGTCTAAAGTGGAATTTTGTGATGGAGCATACTAAAAGGGTTTGCCTTTCATTGGTAACTTAAAGGAGATGTTTTAAGAATTGGGTTGCTCACTTAAAGGAGGCTGAAATCCCAGAAGCACGAAGATGAAAATCCTGATAAGACAGTCGTGAACCAGGAAATACTGAACCGCAAAAGTTTACCTAGTGTTGTTGGACAAGTGTTTACTTGACCTAAGACTCGCCATACTATTTGAAACACCCCAAAATGGGGAGGGGGGCTGAGCCACAATCCCAAGTTGTTTTTTGAGAAACAGCCGATTCGACTAGACCTGCAAGTTGAGAGTACTTTGTTAGGTCTGGTCTGTATAGCTAAGCACTGTAGCTGGCTGGAATTCTAGAGAGACTGGTGTCACATTACCAAAAAGGAAGAGGATTTAAACATTTCATGTGGGAGAGGAGGACAATTGCAAGATTTTGTAGCTGAGGAATTACTTTATAAAAAGGTTTGTAGCTCATTTGTAGGATAAGTGCTTTATTTCCTTTAATCCAAAGTGCTTGCATGCATCCACTAAGGGAGATGGGCATGTTTTAGTGAGAGAGAGATCGAATGTGGAAAGCACTACTTGATACTAAGGCAGCATGGGCAAGATTCTTATGTGTTTATTGAAATAAGCCCTAGTCTCTCAGTCTTCCTGATTTTAAAGTGATGCAATGAATCTCTGAGGTGCTTTGTGTACATTTTGGAGGGAGTATGTGTGTTCAAAAGCAACATGTTAAAATTACTATATTATTGTTTTGGTCCTTTTTTTTTCTTCCTTCACTTTCCACATTGTCAAGCATCAGAGATGTTCACAGAAAGTAGCTACCTTTTTGGTCAAGGGGTGTGGGGAGGCATCTTGTACATGAAGGCAAAAGGTCAGGATATTACTGCTGGCAAATAACTGTTATGACTTGGGCAGTGCATATGTTGACCAACCACAAGTTGAAATAGCAACATGTTACTGTAGTTCTTAAATTTTGCATTCTTTTTTTGGTGGGGAATTGGTTTATTGAAAGGGACTATTATTTTTGGGGCATGAGATACATGACAGCAAAGGACAGTTATGATTGCTCTGGTTTGCTGGAGGAACAGTATCAGAGCTCCAATTTGCCATCATTATTATAATTCTGTTTTGTAACAACTTCAGTCAGAGGGGAGATTATACACAAGGATAGTATGTGTATTTTGTACCCATTTTTTTTGTTTTGACCATTTCCTGCAAAGTGTGATGAAACTGCTGTGCACTAAATCACCACTGGACCAGGACAGGGGAAAATACATTTTTCCTATTGGCTAAGGCACCATTTCTGTTGTACTTACTGTAATTATCCCCATTAGTTTTCATCCATCAGGAAACCTGTAGCCTGAGCAAGGTAAAGGACTGGCTGGGTGCAAGCCCTTAGGAAGTGCAACACTGCCGATGTTCACTCAAATGAGTGTTTATCAGTGTGTGCTTGGCTGTAACTGTAGTTAATTTAATAAAAAAAAAAAATCCCTGAATTTCCAGATTTGGTTATTTTTAACGTAGCGGTTACTCTTGTAGTCTGGCTCAACTCTTAGTGGGCTCGAAAAGCCAAGCTAAACCCTTGGCTTGGCTCTTCAAAATTCCCAGGCTTGCCCAACTTTGCCGTGGAACAAACTACCAGTCCCACAGTCAATCGTTCTTCCAGCCACAAAAAGAAAAAGTTAAGCATGCAGCCTTTGACACCACAGCAGGCTACAAATTTGCTTCAGCTGCATGTTGGTGACTCTGCTGTGGCCATATCTTTTTCCTCAAACCACTTCTTTTTTTTTACCCTGGATCCTGGTGTTGCATCACTGTTACTGTGGACTAGAAGTTTGCTGCGTTCTCTGCGGCTGTTGAGCAAAGGGAAGCCACTCTTGTCAGCCCCGGTAGAGGGAACAGAGGAGGCTTCCCTGTTTAGTCAGTGATGTGCCCACTCCTGGGAAAGCTATTGCTGCCACTAATAACACTGTTGGCCCCATTTTTTCATGTCAAAAAGAAACAGAAAGCTAAACGGTTCCTATTAGACGCATTCTTTTGAATGTGTCTTGGTCGAACTTGAAAGGGCAAAATGACAAAGCGGCATATAAGCAAATTCTTTCCCTGGGAAAGAAATCGCTTGGCCGCGTCAGTTACTTTGCCGTTTTCGTCACTGTAGTGCAATCTTGGAGTTGATATATTAAAGTGGAGGGTGAAGCCCCCCCACTTTGTTTAAAGTGTTTTATTTTTTGTAACGGTGATTTTTTTTCGCTGTTCTAAGCATTCGAGTTTGTAAGCTTTTGCTTACATGGGGTCGATAAATCATTAAACAAAAGCAACAAATCACTGGTTACACACGGCAGAAATAAAACGCGTTTAATGGAAAAGTTGGTGCTTTCACGGATCTATTCCGCTTCATCAGACTTACTTATACAAAACTAACTGTGCCTATACAAATTCAAAAATAGGAGAACCAGTCAACAACCATGATAAATAAATGACATCACCTCTTACATCATATTAATACAATTAAGATTATGTATACATACAGGCTCTTTCTGTCAGATTTTTATTGTATTAATATTATGTTTTGAATTTGTATTTATAGGCACAGTTAGTTTTGTTACAAGCAAGACAGGAGTAGTTTACCAAATCTGGCTTGGAGTTTAATTCAGGCTGTTTGATCCTTCTTGTATGGTGGTTTCCAGTAAAAGAAAGAGGCATACCTCTTTTCCTGAAGAGATTCAAGATCCTGAATCTGGCCAGAAATATTGAGGAAAACTCCCTGCATCTCCCTCCAATTCCTGGTTCAGACTCTGAGGAGAGCTCATTTTCTTTTTTTTTTTTTTTTTTTTTTTTAAGTGCGAGAGCAGTGAGGTTTCACAGTCCCTCAGAAAACACTATGAGCTATTACAGAAGGAATTTCCAGAACGTTCACCCATTTCCCCCAGTTCTGTCAACTCTGGAGGATGTGTCATTGTCTGTGGTTTTCCTAATAGTCAGCCTGCTGCCCCAAAAGAGGCAGATAAAATGTAGAAAGTTCCTCAGTCCTTTAAATGTTTATACGTTATTCCCAAACCTGACCCAGCATCTATAGGCTTAGTTAATCCTACTGTTAAACATTTGGTTTATTCCAGTCCTGTTCTTTCAAGCAAGGATGGGAAGATTATAAAGTATGTAAAAAGTCTATGCTTCTGCAACTTTTTCAGATTTTTGACTCGTCAGGCTCGTATCTTAGTTTATTCTAATTGTGAAAGTCTAAGAAATGTTTCATCTGCAGTCTTTTCTTGTGAGGAAATGTGCTTTATATTTAGCTACTTCCATTATACAAGTTGCAACGAATTGTTTACAGTAATACATATGACTCCGTTGATACTTCTGCCAGGACTATGCCACTGGTACTGTTTTGATGTTTGCCTGGCTGCTTCTTCATAACCTCTTAGATGGTGTGAAAAATGAGATTTTAAATTCTTATTTGAATAAAGATTTAGTATTTGGTTGTTGTGCTGCAGAGGTTATTAAAATGTGTGATGAAAGGGATAAGTTGATACAGGGGAATCTTCAAGATTTTTCATCCTTCCTCTTCCAAAATTTCTAAGGGGTGTCCTAATGCCTCATCTAGTTTTGGCAAAAAAATAAAGAAACTCTATGAACAAAATGCTGGTAAATCGACATTTTATGAAGAAATGGCTAGGACGTTCCAAAAAGAATCCCCCCCCCCCCGACCAAGGACAGTCAAACAAGTCAGAATGACTATTTAAGGGGCCTTATATACACCTTCACAGCACAGTTTCACTCTGCAGGCATCCTACATTCTGTCAAAGCAAATTTGTGCGCCGGACAAGGGCAGACCCTCAAAAATGGAAACTAAATCAGCGGTCTTCCAAGATTTGATCCAACGTTGGAGAGTTCCATAAGTAGACCTATTTCCCTCTCTCTGAACAGTCAGCTGGCAAGATTCTGCTCCAGGATTCCATGCAAGAAGACTTAGAAGACAGATGCCTTTTCCTTTCTTTGGACAGGAATGTCTTCTGTATGCTTTTCCACCCTTTCTACTGATATTTAGGGTACTTCTGAAGATTCATAAGGGATGCCCCAAGATCATTGTGGCAACTCCCTTCTGGCACAGACAGAGAGTTCTCCCTTTTGGAAATGGCCAATGGCAATTAACACAAGCTTCCTCACAGAATAGATCTGCTCACACAAGATCATGTTTTTTTAATGCACCCTACCCCCAATAAACTTCTAAAATGACTGCTTAGGTGATTACATTTTAATTCCCTTTAGGCAGCTGCTTACTGAGGATGTGCAGCAGGTGTTAATGGAGACAAAAAGCCTTCTACTAGAAAGCCATGTGTTAGCAAATGGAAAAGGTTTTCTAGTTGGTGCCAGTAGTAAAACCTTGATGAAGGAATAAAAAAAGGCCATAGGAAAGTAACTTGCGCAAATATTGTAAAACCAGAATGGGTGCTGGTTAATCAGCCATTTCAGCATGTCTCCCCACCTATCCACCTCACTTAATGCATTCACGTGTCAAATTGCATTAAATAAGCTATCACTTACTCCATTTAAAACAACTAATCAGGCTGACTGAAGATTCTTAATATTGAAAATTGTTTTACAAATTGCTGTGACCTCTGCCGGAGGAGTAAGGGTTGACTCACAATGACAGGTTGCAACTCAATCTCATTTCCCAAAGAGATAGGGATTTCTTTGAGAAGCAATCCTCCTCTTAACCCTTAGGGGGTATTAAGAGTTTATTTTAAGCCAAACTGTTTATCTCCCCATTTTCTTTCCCGAGCCTAAAAATGAGGGAGAAGGGATACTCCATACCTTGTGTGTCCCAAGACTGTGTGGGTACTTAGGTTCATAGGTTCATACTAGGCTATCTGCCCTAGGGCATTTATAAGCCTAGCCAGAGTGTGTTTGGCTTTCGCCACCCATTTTAAATGAATTTTGCTATGCCCTTTTTCGAGGTTAGTATACTGTGCCTCTGTCTAACAGTGACACAGAAGTGATACCCGGGGTAAACCTACGATCTCCCATCCACTCATCAAGATTTGTCTTGAAGAGAGTCAATGAGGGACTCTGCCTAACCTGGACTGGGATTTTATTCCAGAGTGAAGGGAGCCTCTGGGTTATGAATCTGTCCCTCCAGCATGTCCTATTTATTTCAGTGCTGAGGTTCAAGTCTTTTGAGTGCGTAGCTCGATGGGATTTGGATTTTCTGAGGTGCAGCATGTCCATTAATTCCGGGTTGGACATGGCTTTATACGTCAGGCACAGATCGCCTCTGAGCAGGCGGTATGCCACTGAGTAGAGCTGGAGTTTCTTTAAGCGGGCAGCATATGGCATCTGTTTGAGCACTTTGATCCTCTTGGTGAGGTACTTTTAGGACTTTCCAGTTGCTGCAGGTGTCTGGTAAGGTACATCCCAAAAGGGGCATTGTACTCAATTATGGGCCTGATGAGGGATGAGTAAAGAGGCACGATGACCTCCCCTGGTCTAGATGTGAATCCCTTCATGATTAGGTGGGCTATATAAAATGTTTTTCTAACCACTTTGGCCACGTGGTTTTCAAATGAGAGATTGCTATCAACTTGGGTCCCCAGGTCCCTAACTACTTCTTCCGTACTTAATGGATTACCACCTATGTGGTCATTTGTGGGCACTTTGTTTTTGCCATAGGGGATGACTATACACTTTTTGGCATTTAGCTGGAGGCCATGGCTCTGGCACCAGTTGTCTGTTTCTATGAGGCTGTTTTGTAGGATGCTTGTGTCGGCTGGAGAGTCTATTATGGCACCTAGTTTGCAGTCATCTGTGAACTTGGTCAGCCACAGTCCTTCCGTGTTGGCCTGTACCTCCAAGAAATATATACCGAACAAGAGAGGTCCCAGGACTGAGCCTTGTGGGACGCCACTTGTAACTAGTTTGGAGTCTGACATGGCTCCAGCAATTCTAACCATGTGGGTTCTGTCCTTGAGCCAGTTTGCAACCCATCTAGTGACATAGGGGTTTATATTTAAGCTGGTGAGCTTATCTATAATGCCCGAGTGGGGTATTGTATCGAAGGCTTTTGTGAGGTCCAGGTAGGCTGTGTGGACCACCTTCCCCTTGTCAATGGCCTTGATGACTGTTTCAAAGAAATCGACCAGGTTTAAGAGGCAGGATCTGCCCTTAACAAAGCCGAACTGGGTAGGATCCAGTGTCTGTAGGTCCCCAATATCTTTATTTATGAGGTCCATGATGATCCTTTCCATAGCTTTGCAGACCAAGCTAGTCAGGCTTATGGGGCGATAGTTTCCAGGATCCGTTGAGGCACCACCTTTGTGGAGAGGGACCATTGTTGCTGTACGCCACTCTTTGGGTGCATATCCTGTAGTAAGGCTGAGATTGAACAGTAGTTTTATGTTTGGGTTTAGCTCTTCTTGGAGTTCATGTAGGACGCAGCCCGGGACACAGTCTGGTCCCATTGATGCTGTGTTTTTTGCTTTGGAGAGGGTGGCTCTTACCTGAGCATCTGAGATGTCAGGGGGGCAGCACTCTGCTGGGATAGATATTTGCCCTTTTGGTGGCGAGGGGGGGTAGTTTGCGCTGAACCTGTCAGCTAGGATGTTGGCAATGTCTGTGGGTTCGGTGTATTTTAAGTCATTTTGGACTAATTCTGAGCATATCTGGGAATTCCCTCCCAGGTTCCTAACATAACTAAAGAAAGCCTTGTGATTATCCTTAGTGTCCTGTGCAATTTTTCTCTCGAAGCTGGCCTTAGACGATTTTATGAGTGCCCGTAGTTTTTTGCTAATACTGATCAGAGATGCCTTCCCTTTTTGGGATTTTGCTCTATCATGTAGTAGCTTCCTCCTCCTATTGTATAGTTTGTTTATGGCTGGGGTCCACCAGACAGGACGCCTGCCTTTGGAGGATTGGGTCTTGGTTTTATTTGGGATTGCATGATCTATGCATTCCTGAAGGTGTTCATAGAATGCGTTTATAAAGGATTCTGCAGTCTGGGCCGTATTTTCCACTGGCCCGGGGGCTTTGAAGGATTCCACCTCGGTTTTGAGGAGTGTGAAATTTGCTTTAGAGAAGTTTTTCACTGTGGTTTTCTGGGCAGGGGGTGGGGTCGGGATGTGAATATTCAGTGAGATTAGTTTGTGGTCTGATCTTACCAGTGAGGGATACGCTCCTGGTCTGGAGCATAGAGTCCCCATGTTGGTGATGATCAGGTCCAGTATGTTTTCCCCTCTTGTGGGAGTGGTAACAAGTTGTTCCATAGCATTTGAGTTTATAAATTCTAGGAACCTTTGGGCTAGGGTGTTGGAGCTAGAGTAATGCTCCCAGTCTATGTTTGGGTAGTTGAAGTCGCCCAATATAATGGTGTTTGGAGAGACCTTCATATTTTCCAGTGTTCTCAGAAAGGCCGAGTGGGGTTCCTGGGTTTGGGAGGGTGGTCTGTAGCAGGCTATAAACTGGAAGGCAGTTTTATCCACTGTTAGTTGCACATGGATAGTCTCTGATGCTTCGTGCTGTGCCACCAACCTGGAGGTGCGAGTATCTTTGACAAATATTGATACCCCCCCTCCTTTTGTGGTTCGGTCCAACCTGGTAGTGCTGGGGTGCTCTCGGGAGCCTTGAACCAGGTTTCTGTTACTGCACAGATGTTGATGCTCTCCATGCTAAGGAGAGTTTCGAGTGTGTGCATCTTGAGGTTTAGACTTCTGGCATTGAGGAGCATTACTCTTAGTTTCTTATCCCCTGTGATACCTATGGAGGTGGGTTTGTCTTTTGAGCCTTGCCTAAAAAAGGCACTATGGGGGTGGCAAGAGCCTTTGCCAATATCCTAAAGCCCAGGGGTGACAGGTGCAAGCCGTCCCTAACGAAGTATTGTGGCTTGTCGAGCATGCCATCCCAGGCTGACCGGCATCGGATCCCCTTTGAATGACACCAATACTTAAGCCAATTGTTGAAATTGATCATCTTGTCTTCATATTGTGGCATCATTCTTGGTGAGGGTAAGATGCTACTCAAGGTCAGGGTCATATCAGCCTGGGCTACATGCTCAGAGAGCTTTTCCATGTCTCTTTTCATGTAGTCCAGGGAGTTACGTCTCAGGTCATTCACACCAGCATGGATGATGACTGAGTCATATTTGTACTTGCCTTGGAGTGACCTGAGTGCTTGTGTTATGTGGCGGATCCTAGCGCCCGACAGGCAGCTCACCGTGACCTTCTCCTTGTTCAGCCTGGTGAGCGGGACGTCAGTGTGCCTGACGATAGTCACCTATTACAAGTGTATCAGGTGTGTTGTTTAGCCTTAAGGGCTGTGACTGTTCGGCACACTGGCTTTGTGAGCTGTGTGTTGCACGTGTTTTGTTTTGGGGTAGCGGTTGCTTGTGTGTCTGCTTTGGAGGTCTCTGCTGCTTAGGCAGATTTTTATTTAGAGCCTCCGAGTATGTTTTTGTGTGTTTGTGTTTGGTTTGCTGTCGTGGGAGGTCTATGTGAGACTGGAATTGTAGTGAGTGTGGTTTCCTTCTTCTCCTGACTGGTTACGCCAGTACTGAGTTGAGAGAGCTAGCCTCCAGTTTGGCTATATGGTTGCATCTCTCACATGTGTTGGAATTTGTTGGGAGGAGGAGAGGGTTGACTGTGTACATGAGGCAGTTGTAACATTGCCTCAAGATACCCAGATTCACCAGCTGGACCGGAGAGGAGATTTGACAACTGACCTTTGGACATGCTAGAATAGTATTGGGAATTCCTTTATAATTGAAAAAAAAGGCCAGTGGGGAACAAGGTACTCAAGGGGAGTTTGTGAGGGTGTAGTGCTTTTAATTTTTTAGTGCTGACTTCTATAATTGCATTAGTGAGCAAGTGCCAGGCTTTAGAGTAGGAATAGGGTGTTTATTATGAGAACTAGATCAGTTCTAAGGGAAAAAGTGAAGAGCAGACTTTGTGGAGCCGAGAATGGTTTAAACCCAATTAAGCGGAGCTGCTCTATGCGCAAAATCGCGCCAAAGCGGGTTTTATACAGGGGGACCTGAAAGAGCTAGAAATTGGCCCAAAACGGCCAATAGACTACCAGATTCTTGTGCTGGGAACACTCCTCCAGGGATAGATAGGCTGCTCTAAGCTCCCCACTGCCACTGGTGAACAAAGAAGCCTCCCTTTATCCAAGAAAGGAAATGGGCAACACAGGAACTTTCCAAAAGTCCAGAATACAGCAAAGCCTGTATTTGGACTACTCTATGTCAGGAAATACTTTCTTGAAGGAACTAAATTGCTAATTTCTTGTGATAGTAAGAAGGGCCAACCCATGTCAAAACAGACTATTTCCAAATGGTTGTCTCAGGCTGTTGCCTTTTATACTCCCCATAACAAAACTATTCCAGGAAGGGTCAAGTTCCACTCCAGTAGGGTTTTGAAATTATGCATGGATTTTTTGGAAAGGCAATACAAGAATGATTCTTTCTCTAGGTCGAGAACAGGTTTTGCTAGAACCATTCCTCCAGGTGCTGCTGGACCCTTGCACCTCCCAAATGTAGTAAGCTAGGGTTGTCTGTCTGTATAGTTAAGTCTAGTGCAGTAGTGATCAGTAGGATTAAAAAGCTTTGAACATATTACAATTGTGTAAGTAAACTTGCCATCACAGTAGATGTTTGAATGATCACCACTACAGTAACTGCTCCCCACCTCCATCCCTCTTGTTTTTGGTGTGGTGTTTATGCTAATACTTCTTGTTTCCAGCACTTTCCTTTCAGGGCTCAGCCTCCCTCTCTCTGTTAGTGTGAAAGCTTTGCACCCAAACCTGTATTTAGTCAGCTCAGCTCAAGCTGATTATTTAGGTACGTGGAAGGTGCCCTGAAGCTTTGGAAGCTTGCCAGGATACAATCAGTATAGCTAGGGCTACTGCAGCAATGATCATTCCAACATTTATTGTTATGGTAAGTGTGACCCCTCTGCACTGGCCCAGTAATCTGAGTCTCAATCCTCACCACTGGCAACAGCTAGGGGACGTATACACTGGTAGGATGACAAGTACACACACACACAGTGAAGTGCAGTTTCCCATAAGAGCACACACAGACCACAGTCAGTTTGGGGCTGGTTTCTCCATATCCCCCATTAAGACTCCCCACTGGCACAGCTATAGTTTTGAGATCTCAGCTGAGTGTCCAAGCCAAAACCTCCAGCACCCCCTCTGTCCAACCAGTGCTTCGTGTCCCTGCTGAGGTAACTGACATGCACACATATGCACACACACTCATACACACACTCTTTGAGGTTTGATTTGTATACAAACACGAACACACTCCTGGGAAAGGCTGGCACAGGTTTAATAGCTATGCCTCATTCTGCCCAGACTGTGAGGTAGTTTCCACTGCCACCAACCACTCTTACAGCTACTTTTTACGGCCCTTAACAAAGGGTGTTCAATTCTACTGTGTAATGTTAGTATTAATCCAAATGGTAGTCCTGTCCAAGAGCAAGGCTATTTAGGAGTGGCCTATATAGGGTCACCATATAGATATGCAAGTACTCTATGAGCTTAAATATGCCTCACAAATGCCAGCCACAAAGATAGGTTTAAATATATTTAATAATAAAAGTACAAGACAATACTCAGTAAATCAACACAGTAACTTCAGAATTCAAAATCACAGGAAATATTTAAACATTGTAGGACAGTCTCAAAGAAAACATCTAAACTAATCTTTACTATATTCCTATCTGAATCTAAAAAGTTATTACTGTGCCCTAAATACTTGGCGTACAGAGCAAGGTGAGTGCAGATGTGATGGAGTGGATGTTTCCAGGTCAAATACAGAGCAAGCCAAATGCAGATGTGATTGAGTAGATGTTTCCAGGTCAAAGACAAAATACAAAATGCCCAGTCTCTCTCTGAGAGTACTTAAATTAATGTCAAATATTACTCCTGGGTTTGCTTGGATGACATCACTTTTTGTCACCTGATTTCAGTTCCCAGGCTAAACCCCCTTTTGTCAGTAACTAACAATTTTAACATCTCTTTTTAAAAAAAATAAACACAAAGCAGTGCAGAAGGCACCCTAGTTTTAGACATCCTGTCTCCGTGCTGCATTGAAACTAACTTTTATATCACAGTCCTAAAGCAATTTAATTTCAACTTATTTTCTTGAAGTTATGCAAGTTAACCCTCTATGTTCCAATTTCTGTTGTTAAAACATATACATTTGCACAGGTATATAGCTTATATACATTTTTGTTCTTTTGCAGTAGGGTACACTGTGAACACATCCTTAAAGCTCAGTACTAAACAAACTGTGTTCAACACACACACTTCTGTGCCAATAGTTCAATATACACAACATGTAATACATTTGGTAACGCAAGCAATTGCATCATGCTGGTATTCACAAATGACCTATAACTATTTACAAAATTCCAGATAGCTGGGCTGGCATAGTCTCCTTTTTTACATTTTCTATAGAAGTCGTATTAATATTCTCAAATAACAAATAATTATTTACAAAATTCCAGATAGCTGGGCTGGCAATATTTCCCTTGTGTTACAGTAACTTTATGTACACAGCTGGGCTGTGTGGTTAATATATTATTTCAAGATTAGGAAAGAGTTTTAAAAAATTCCAAAAACTTTGGTAAAGGTGCTATCCTCCTTTTTCTGGTCTGTCCCCCTCCCCCAGCACTTGGAATTTAACAGTCTGACCTGGAAAAGATTTTATTCACACGCAGCTGTGGTACTCTTCCCACAAGTGAGAATACTGCAACATGAGAATAGGACGACATTAATTAGTTGTGTAAAATCTTGCCATAACCATAGATGTCCTTCTCTTCCATCTTGCAGTTTTCCTGCCCTCCCTTCTGCCCCCCTTCATGACATTTTCCTTCTCTGGATGCCATCATTCCTGTTCTCCTTAAACTGTTGTCCAACTGAGCAGTCATTTCTGAGGTCTGTGCATGCAGATGTCACATTTATGGCCCTTGGTGTATGACCCTGCATGTGATGTCCCATGCACCTTACAGCAACCAGACTTAAGCTTTTGCATAGGAGCTGGACGTTTGGGTCGCCTGAGGTGGGGGATCCCAAAAGTGAGAATACTGCAGTGTGGAAGGGAAGGACATCTATGGTTATGGTAAGATTTTACACAACTAATCTTTCTCACTAATGGGTTACAGATCTGACTCTACTGCATTTCCAAGACTTTGGATACTAGTCTCGAGTTCCTCTGTCTTCCCACAATGCACTACACCATCCCTAACTTCCCAGATAGTTTGTCACCAACATGGTAAGACAGAAGATTCCAATATCTCGAGCTGTAAGAAAGTTTGTTTGGCTAATTATGTTGTATAATCCATACACTTTTTCCAGTATTGTCTTTCTTTTTTTTTTTTCTTTGATAGGTCCTCCCTCGGTAAACACTGTGGATATTTTGTACTACTTCTAAGCTTATAGACCCCATCAGTCTCCATTGGTCATATTTGTTTTTTGTCAGTGGTTACATTGTTTCTCTGCTTGCTAACTTCACCTAGCAGCTGCAGTTTGAGTTAATTTTTAGCAGTAAATCTTTAGTATGAGGTGTTTCTACTTGTATCTTTTCAATGGTTACATCGTTGGTGTTTCTGTGCTTGCTAACTCTGCCTTCCAACAACCTACAGTTTCAAAGCTTGCTTTTTAACAGGAAATCACTTTGTATGGTTGTTCTCACTGTTAAAAGTGCAAGAGCCATGACTATCTAGATGGTCAGTGTGTCTGTTCTCTGCTCTCTTCTTTAAGACAGCTTACACTGTAACACAGTGATAACTTTGCTGCCTCACAGCTACAGGTTCATCATTCGATTCTGGCCAGGTGTATACCTACTTGTCTGCCTTCAGTGTGCCCGGTCTATGTGCATGCTAATTCCCTCAAGCATAATGGTACTGAATGCTGCCTATAGAAGGCAATATCAGTGATTTGAGACAGCCTAGTAAAGCTTATAAGATTCTTTTAGGAGTTTTTAATCTTGCTGCTATCTTAATACTACAAGATAAAGAGCAAAGGTCTGAAAATCTTGCAAACTTTCGGTTTCACATTAATGTCAACTTCTCTATTTGTCAGACTGGCAGATATGTTTTTAAACCCTCTCATTGTGCCCTACCAGACATGTGAAATGATTCTGTTAGGGGTTGAAACCCTCTTAAAAAAAAATGAACTAAACAGAACTACAACAGAGTATTTCGGATCCAATTCCTTGCATACTAAGTTCCTAGAACCTCCGTCAGTTCCCAGATATTCCCCAAAACTGACAGGGGCGATCTTTAAAAGGTTTTCATATCAACTGCCACTTTCATCGGTTCCTTAGTCTCCACATCTAACTGATTAGACCTTCCCTCGTGAGGCATAGAGCTTTGCAACTACCTCCTCGTATCACAAGTGTAAAAAAAAAAAGCCTCTCATATCCTGCCTTCCCCTTCAGATCTGATCCACAGTGGATATAAAAAGTGTACACCCCCCTGTTAAAATGCCAGGTTTTTGTGATATAAAAAAAATGAGATCACACTAAATCATTTCAAAACTTTTCCCACCTTTATTATGACCTATAACCTGTACAATTCAATTGAAAAAGAAATCTGTTGGGGGGGGGGGGGGGGGGAGTAAAGGAAAAAAAACCTACAATAAGCTGGCTGCATAGTGTGCACACCCTTAAATTAATACTTTGTTGATGCACCTTTTGCTTTAATTACAGCATTCAGTCTTCTTGGGTATATACCTGCCATCAATTAAAGAGACTGATTAACCCTAAATGAAGTTCAGCTGTCCTAGTAGGATTTTCCTGACATTTACTCAGTTGCTTGCTAAAGCAAAAGCCGTGGTTTGTAGAGAGCTTACAAAGCATCAAAGGGATCTCATTGTTGAAAGGTATCAGTTGGGGAAAAGGGTACAAAAAAATTCCACAGCATTGGATATGTCATGGGACACAGTGAAGGCAGTCATCAAAAAGTGGAGAAAATATGGGACAACAGTGACGTTGCAAAGAACTGGACATACCTCCAAGATTGCTGAAAAGACCATATAAAAACTGGTCAGGGAGGTTGCCAAGAGACCTGCAGCAACACTGAAGAAGCTGCAGGCATTTCTGACAAGTACTGGTTGTGTACTACATGTGACAACAATCTCCCGTATTCTCCATATGTCTGGTCTATAGGGTAGGGTTGCAAGCCTTTTCTTACACAGGAAAACATCCAGGCCCAGCTAAAATTTGCAAAACAATACATAATCTCCCAAAGGCATGTGGGGAAAATGTGTTATTGTCTGATTAGACCAAGGTTGAACATTTTGGTCACAATTCCAAAAGGTACGTTTGGTGCAGAAACAGCACTTTGCATCACCAAAAGAACACCATCCCCACATTGAAGCATGGTGGTGGCAGTATCATGCTTTGGGGTTGCTTTTCTTCAGCTGGAACTGGGGCTTTAGTCAAGGTGGAGGGAATTATGAACAGTTCCAAATACCAGTCACTTTGAACCCAAAACCTTCAGGCGTCTGCTAGAAAGATGAAGGAATTTCACCTTTCAGCATGACAATGACCCCAAGCATACATCCAAATCAACAAAAGAATAGCTTCACCAAAAGAAAATTTAAAGTTTTGGAATGGCTCACCCAGAGCCTGGACCTAAATCTTATAGAAAATCTGTGGGGTGACCTAAAGAGGACTGTGCACAAGAGATGCCCTTGCAATCTGACAGATTTGGAGTGCTTTTGCAAGTAAGAGTGGGCAAATATTACTGAGTCAAGATGTGCCATGCTGATAAACTCCTACCCAAGAAGACTGAATGCTGTAATTAAATCAAAAGGTGCTTCAATAAAGTATTAGTTTAAGGGTGTATACACTTATGCAACCAGCTTATTGTACGTTTTCTATTTTTTATATTTTTCCCCTAACAGATTTTTTCAATTTAATTGTAGAGGTTATAAGTCGTACTAAAAGGTAGGAAAAGTTTTGAAATGATTTATTGTGGTCTCTTTTTTTTTTATATATATATTTTACATCACAAATACCTGGCATTTTAACAGGGGTGTGTACACTTTTTTTTTTTTTTTTTTTTATCCACTATATGTGGTTGGTCCTCTCCTTGAATCCTAAAGTTAGGATCTGGTAACTGCTTTCTCCCAGAGGGCTGCTGCTTATTCTCTGATCCAGAAGTGTGGGGCAGTATAGTTTCTTCCGATCAGACAATCTGGCTGCTCGCTACTTCCGAGAATACTTGTGTTTTTTTTGTTCGTTTGTTTTTTTTGCTCAGTTATTTAAATTGCTTTCTAGGTTTGTGGCAGCAGTACTTGAGACCCTGTCCCGATTTCTGCAGCACAAATCGTTGAAGACTGAAGTTAGAAAATATTGGAGTTTGACTTCATACTCTTCAGAAATTTCATGCTGATGCAAAACCTGTTGTTCTGTCAATTTTTTAAAATTGTTCCTATTTTTGAGCCTTTGTTTTACTTTTATTTATGGTCTTGTCCAGACTTCAGTTTGCAGCTATTTTGAGTATTCACGCTGGAAATTAATTCTCTTCTTGACTATTTCCAAATTATGTAAAACTTTCATGAAAGGAAACTGTCTGCTTAGACCTTGGGATTTCACTGTTCTTCAAGGACCGACTTGGAAAACTTTTGAAAAGATGATAGATTCCGAAATGAAATTTATTTCATGTAAACCAGTTTTTTTTGTTTTGTTTTTTGTCCGTCTTTTTTGTTTGTTTGTTTTTTTTGTTTTTTGTTTGTTTGTTGTGTTTTGTTTGTTGTGTTTTGTTTGTTGTTACATCAGCAAAACGAATTTCAGAGCTTCGGGTCTTCTATGTCAAGCATCCTTATGTTATTTTCCATAAAGATAGGGTGTCCCTCCAGACCAATCCCTCCTTTATACCCAAAAATAGCCACAGAACCTAACAGTAATCGAGCCATACAATTGCCAGTTTTTCTTTCCCAACTTTTCTAATAAGGTGAATGCACCTACTTGATGTTCAGGCAGTTACATTTCTACCTTCACAGGATCAACAGTACCGAAAGTCTGACTAGGTGTTTGTCTTTTCTAATAACCGCTTAGGTAAACCGGTCCCCAAAATTACACTGACCAAATGGATTACTGTTTGATGTTCATCGTGCATACAGCTGCAGTAATCACAGATGGGTTTTCTGCCGTCAGGCGGTCCCTCGGTCGGCCGAATTCCAAAGTCTTGGTCTGGCGTCGGTTGTTGTCGCTTTCTCTTCTTACGTCAGTGAGGCCAGAGTATATAAGACACAGCCGACGCCATGTTCTCCAGTCTTTTTTGCCGCGCGGTGCCCGAAGCAGAAGCAGTTCGCAAGTGCCGGTCGGCCAGCTCCTGAATTACGAAAATTTTGGAAACCGAAGTCTTCATTAAAGCTAAGTACCCGTTGGAAACTTTTCTTGCCTCAGACCGATGTCAGAAAAAGTTAATAATTGTATTTCTTGTGGGAAGCAAATACCGCATAAGGATTTCCATTCCCTCTGCATACCTTGTTTGGGCCCAGACCACGACGTCTCAGGCTGTCGCTTTTGCGCTACCTTCAATAAACGCACTATTAAGCGTCGGGCGGAGTTCGCCCAACACTACTTTGGTAAAGCTTTTGATTATAAAATGTCGTTGGACACTCCGACTACCGTTTTGTCCAAAAAACGCAAGGAAAAGGACCGACACGCGAGGCCCGCGGTCCCCGCCAAAACAGGCTACACGTGGTCCAGTTCTCAGCGAGATGCCTTTGCAGTCCCTGACTACCGACAACACTCCTTTGGCGGTGTCCTCTGTACCCGAGACCGCTGGGACCTCGGCCCTTTCCCAGACTACAACCGAAGCCTTTGCTAATGTTGAGCCTACTAATGTGGACAGGTCCACCTCCACCCATGGTGTATTTAGGCCCTCCTCTTCTTTTTCAATTAAGGCCTTTACTAGATCCAAAGCAGCCAGGCATCCCACGAGGCCTGTTGCACAGGGCCCATCTCCAGGTCCCATGCCTAAAAAACAGATGCTTAAAATGGCTGAGGATTTAATTACTCTTATCAGAGGTTCGCAACCCCCTCCAGACAAGAGACCCAGAGTGGAGGAAGATTCTCCCTCTTCTGATCAGGGATCCATTTTATCAGAACATTCTGATGCAGAGGAACACTCTTACTCTCCTTTTGAGGATTCGGATGCAGAACAGTCCATTCCTTCTGTATCCCCTCCTGAGGATTTTTCCTTTGGGGAAACCTTGCACACCTTGAGGGAACACTTCCATTGGGAAGGCCAAGACTTTTCAGATTCCAAGAAAAGACTTGGGGAATTTCTTTTGTTACCTCAACACAGACCTCTGGCTATACCCCTGTTTTGGACATACTGGATGATGTCTATTCGAGGCTTGCCTTAACCCGGATTCTCTGCCTCCTGCACCAGTCAAACCTGATAGGTATTACAGAGTACCCAGCTCTCACCAATTTCTCTTCAAAAGCCATAATGCTGACCCTGAAACCATTTCACAAGGCCCCAAGGGATTGAAGGCCTCCACTGCCAAGAATCCACTTCCTGCAGAAAGGGAATCAAGATCTTTAGAAAGGTGGGGTAAAAAGGTATATACCTCGGCCACCCTAGCCATGAGGCCTTAAATTGTCAGTTTCATATGCTTAAATATTAACAGTTCCTGTTATCACAATTAAGGAACAAAATGTCTCAACCTGAACAACCAGATTTAAAGGAGTTACAGGATATGATGCATAGTGCAGAGCAAGTGGGTAAACACACTTTACAATGTGGTTATGATGCCCTAGAGGCTTCAAGTAGAGCGGCTGCTACAGGATCAGTCATTCGCAGACATGCTTGGCTTAGAGAACAAAACTTGCCTGATCATGTGAAAGCTAAACTTCTACATGCTCCTTTACAAAAGGATGTGCTGTTTGGTACTAATGCTGAGGAGATATGACGGAAAATGGAAGAAAAAGCCAAATCCATGCAAACTGTCAAAACCTTTTTCCAGGTCCAACCACCACGTTTTAGCAGAAATTGGCCTTCAAAGAACTGGTCCTTTCCAGCCACTGACAAGCCCCAAAGAGGTAGATACAGGCGCACAAGGGGCAGAGGGCAATCACAAGGATCATATAGAGGACGACAATGGCAAACTCCAGCACCAAGAGGTGGCGAGGACAGTGCACAACAATACAGGAAGCAAACCCAATGACTCCCTCATTTCCATGCCAAGCACGTCTCAGTTGGCAGCACCTTTGGGAGGAAAGCTAGCATTATTTGCAAACAATTGGCATATTGTCACAACAGACAAATGGATCCTGGACATTATAAACAGAGGCTACAAATTTCATTTCCACACTCTTCCAAAAATGAGAGGCATGCCAAACCTGCCACAGAATCAAAGGGCAGAGGCACAACTACAATTTTCAAAGCTCTTAAACATGAGAGCTATTCAAGAGGTACCTTCTCACGAACAAGGTCAAGGTTTTTATTCAAGGCTTTTTCTGGTACCAAGGAAAGGAACCGACTGGAGACCCATTTTGGACTTATCCATCCTAAACACATTTCTACTGCACCAAAATTCAAGATGCTCACATTACAGCAACTTCTTCCCATGCTGGGCAAGGAGTTTTGGCTGGTAACATTGGACCTCAAGGAGGCATACCTGCATGTCCCAATCAGACAAAGCTGCAGAAGATACCTCAGATTTCTTGCAGGTTCAATCCACTATCAATTCTCTGCATTGCCCTTTGGCTTATCTACTCAGCCCAGAGTATTCACAAAGTGCCTGGCATCAGTGATTGCCTACTGCAGACTTCAAGGGATACAAATTTACCCTTATTTGGACGACTGCCTGATCCAAGCGGACAGCAAGCACATACTTCTGGAACATCTGACATATGTGACACGGCTATTGCATGCCCTGGGATACACAATCAACAAAGAGAAATCAAGGCTAACACCATCTCAGAAAATAACCTTCCTGGGTGCCAACTTGGACACAAACACCCAGATGGCCTATCTTCGCCAGAAAAACAAGGGCAACTATCTCAGTACTTCAAAATACTAGCAAAAAGTACCAGGCTTACTGCAAGGAAAATCCTGCAGGCTCTGGGATTCATGGCATCTTGCATTCTTCTAATCCCATGTGCAAAGCTGCATATGAGGAAACTTCAATGGTACCTAAAAAACCTATGGTCTCAACACAGTCACAGTTTGGAAACAATACTACCAATAATCCCATGTTTGCAAAAGGAATTTCTATGGTGGGCACAAGCATGTCAAGCAAACACAGGCCTCCCATTCTGCAAGCCTCAAGCAAAGCAAGTTATCACAACAGACGCCTCAGATTACGCTTGGGGGCACACATGACGGACAGGTGCATCCAGGGCAAATGGTCCCAAAAAGAAAAGCACCTCCACATCAATCAAAAAGAAATGCTAGCAGTAATAAATGCAATTACAGCTTTCAAGGACTTCCTGCATCCAGGACAATTACTCATAAGAACAGACAACACCACAGTAATGTGGTACATAAACAAGGAGGAACACATTCATACCCCTTGTGCAGACTAGCCATGACCCTTTGGAACTTGGCTCTGGAATGGCAAATCGAACTTCAAGCACAGTACCTGCCAGGATTGGAAAGCACACTGGCAGACAAATTAAGCAGAAATATGACAGATCCACACGAATGGAAGTTACATCCACAGGTGTTTGCAGAAATAACCCAAGTGTGGGGGAAGCCAGACATAGATCTTTTTGCCTCCCACAGGAATCATCAATTGGAAAAGTTTTGTTCGAGGACCTTTCATCCAAAGGCCTGGAGAGTGGACGCCCTTTCATTCAGTTGGACAGCATGGACAGTTTACGCATTCCCACCTCTGCCTCTTCTGCCCAAGGTACCTTTGAAAGCAAGAGCAGACAGACCGAAGATGATACTGATTGCTCCAGATTGGCCAAGGCAACACTGGTACCCATTGCTGAGGAGCCTAACACATACTCCTCCTTGGTCCCTGCCTCTAATGCCACTTCTGCCTACTCAGCACAGTTACAAAACTCTCCACAGTCAGCTGAAAACACTCAATCTCGCTGCATGGAAAATTTCTTAACACCACAACAGACCCTACTCTCCAAGGAGGTGCAGGATGTCATTTTGGAGGCCAGAAGACCATCAACTAGAAAAGCTTACTCCGCAAAATGGAAGCGGTTTTGTTCTTGGAATGCGAAAAAAGGCCAGGACCCTAGAAAACTGAACTTGCCTCGGGTATTACAATATCTAGCTGAGCTGCTGAACAGTGGACTTTCATTTTCTTCCATAAAAATCCATGCCTCAGCTATTTCTGCAGAATACAACACGGATCCTCCTTTATTTTCTCACCCACTCTTACGACAGTTCCTCAGAGGGGCTAAGAATATTAGACCACCAAGGAAACCAATACCAGCCTGGGATCTTAATTACATACTAGAAAAATTAACATTGCCTCCTTTTGAACCAGCTGCCTCAACAGATTTGCAATATTTGTCCTGGAAAACTGCCTTCCTTCTAGCTATCACTTCAGCTCGTAGAGTTTCGGAATTACAGGCCCTCATGACGGTGCAGCCCTTTCTCATTTTCCATCAGGACAGGGTCTCCCTTCGTACCAACCCATCATTTATGCCTAAAGTGGTATCTAGGGTAGCTTTAAATCAAGCCATACACCTTCCTACCTTTTACCCCAATCCTCAAAACAAAGGGGAAAGGCTGCTACATTCCTTAGACATCCATAGGCAGCTACGTTACTATTTGGACAGAACAAAGTCCTTCAGGAAATCAGAACAACTCTTTGTGTCCTATGCTGTAGGGGCTCAAGGGAAGCCAGTTTCCAAGCAGACTATTTCAAAGTGGATAGGCCACTGCATACGGTTTTGTTACTCCTATCATGGGAAATCTGTTCCTACAGGTATCAGATCACACTCCACCAGAGCCACAGCTACCTCTATAGCATTCCTCAGAGGAGTTCCTACCAAAGATATTCTGGAGGCAGCCACTTGGAGTTCTGTACATACCTTCACAAAACACTACCACCTGCCTTTATATTCCAGAACAAGAGCAGGCTTTGCCACTGCTGTTTTGCAGGGCATTCTGGCTCAACCCAGTTCCTCCTAGTACCTACCACCCTGTGCGTAGCTTTGGGATTCTACCCATCTGTGATTACTGCAGCTGTATGCACGATGAACATAGTACAGTTTTGTACCTACCATAAATGTAGATGTTCGAGTGCTAATACAGCTGCAGTACAGGTTTCCCTCCCTCCTTCCCCTCTTGGTAAAGGCATTGGGGCCCAACAACCTCTTCATACAGCCTGACTGGGTTATCCTTCTAAGGTTTATTTGCTTGCAACCACTGTTTTTGGATTATATTGCATTACATGTATACGCATATAAGCATAATTTATGTATTGCCTTCTTTCGGGGGGCACCTGACATCTGGGGCAAGAAAGACTGAAGAACATGGCGTCGGCTGTGTCTTATATACTCTGGCCTCACTGACGTAAGAAGAGAAAGCGACGACGCCGGACCAAGACTTTGGAATTCGGCCGACCGAGGGACCGCCTGATGGCAGAAAACCCATCTGTGATTACTGCAGCTGTATTAGCACTCGAACATCTACATTTATGGTAGGTACAAAACTGTACTTTTTTGCTGATTTATTCCCAGAATTGTTTGGAATCGCTTTGTCCTTCTAGAATCTTTGCTACCAGGTCTCTCATCTGCCTTTTCTTCCAGTGCTCCTAGTAATGATATCTGTGCTGCAACCACTTGGTCAAAGACTTATAACTTTGTGACATATTGCAAGTTGGACATTGCCTGCAGAGCTTCCTTGGTTCGGCAGTGCTCCGACAAAGCCTTCTTTGAGGGCCTCCCTAGAGTTTTGTAGCTGGGGACTGACCCATCAGTGAGGAACAATAAAAAGGACATCATCAGAATTTGGAGTTATGCACTTACCATAACTTGACATCTATGTTGTCCATTTTCATTCTTCCTCACCTTCCCTCCCAAACATCCCCTGGGCTTGTCAATCCTAGAAGGATCTAGGATGATATAGGAGCTTTCGTGTTCCTGGTTGGCGCTTCAGTTTCTTTTTCTTTCTATCCTGTTTCTTTAAATCAGTAGGCAGCAAAATCAGTCTGAGGAGTTAGGGGTGGTGTAGTGTATTATGGGAAGAAGGAGGAACTCGAGACTAGGATCCAAAGTCTTGAAAATGCTGCCGGGTCTGATCTGCAACCCATCAGTGAAGAAGAATGAAAATGGACAACACAGATGCCAAGTTATGGTAAGTACAGAACTCTTAATTTTTCACATTATCTGCTGGCCATTCCACAAGATAAATCCAGCTGTAGAATGACAACTTTCTGGTAGTATATTTTTAGGCACACACTTCGCAGTTATTTGCAATGTCATCACTGATAAAGTCCTCTTTACATTACTGTTTCTGTATGTGCTTTAAGTTATGAGATGGCCTGTTTCTTTGAAGTATATGTTGTGTTTTCTTGCTTACTGCACCAATACACAGCAATCCCCTAATTAAGTGCTACTTTTCTTTGTATAGTCTGTGTGAAGGTGTTCGCTGATTGTCTCTCTAGGTGGTGTTCCACAGGGTTCATTTTTTGGGACTCTTTATGTGGACTACGTTTGATGCAGGTAAGTATAATGCTGTGTTGATGGAATGTATTTCATTAGATAAGAGTGTTTTATAGCAGAAACTGTTTTCAGATAATGCAGTGGATGGTAACTGCAACTGTCAGCAAAAGGAAAATCACTGGTTTGTAAGTAAATCTATATATGAAAACACTATAGATAAGGAGAGTTGGTGTTATTTATATGGTCTGCTTAAATACCTCTGTCCAGTAAACTATGCCAGGTGTATCAGACTGTGCCAACTTTCTTGACAGACTATCTTTATTTTGTTTTTAGGAAAATGACAGGACATTCTTTCCATATTGGATACACTATGGCGATATTGAATGGCATCATGGCAGCCCTTACTGTCATGTGGAGTCTTAGCTAAGTTAAAGTTGCTATGCCAACACTGAATTGGGAGGTGAACCTTCAGCACAGCATAATGGAAAATTATCAAGACTTTTGAGGGCTTTCTGTTGCTTCTGCTGCTGCCTTAATTCAAACAACACCTGTGTGCCTTTGACATTTGCAGTTTTTTATATTTCAGAATTGAATAGGGGATGTGGATTATATAGTCTGAAGATTTTAAGTAATTACCAGCAAATTGACTACTTTTTAAGGAGGGGGTTGTTGTACAATAGGACCAAATAAAAGGAACAGAGATGTACTTTCGATGCACTGAAAATATATGCTTGCTATTTTATGAATAGCATTTTAGAATGTAATGTAATCATTTGCACAAAATTTTGAGGCTAAGCATTTTGACTTTGGGCTAAGAAATGTATATTTTTTTATAAATGTGCTTTTACATACATTCATGGAATATTTGTTTTTAATATCATTGAATAGTTGTACACAAACATGGAGTATTCCTTTTCAGATTTACTTGTGATTGGTGTTTAGAGTTCCATGTACTTAATTACCGTTCTTTACATACTTCCTCCTTAGCCACTGCATTGTACCAAGCACTGTCCAAAATTGTGTTTGGAGTTTCTGCACTTTCATCAATTTTGCTTCCTCCACTAAATGTGTCATGTGAAGTTCTCAACTTTTGTTCTTTTTCTTTCTTGTGTGACTCTATACACCTTTTCTCCACTGACTTAGTTGTTCAGGGTACACTGAATTCTAGCCATTTGTTGGCCTACTTTCTTTCTGGAGTGTAGTCTTCCCCAGTCTTGCACTTTAAGTTGTTTTCACTCCTCGGTTTTCTTTGTTAATGAAGTACTTGTCTGTTTACTGCCATTTTATCACTGATTGGGAAAACATTGTCGTCTTTTTCTGCTTCTCAAAGCATTTTGTTGATTTAACATCTGGACCCCACCCTGGTTAGTTTACAGTTAGGATGTACTTCATTTCTCTCCAAATTGTACTGCCTTTATCTGAAATTCCTACATTTAGTTTACAATACCCCCTCTATCTCTGCATGCCATGACATTTGAACCTCCAGATTTTCCATTGCTTATGTAGTTTGTCTTAATGTTTTGTTTTGGAAAACTGTAGCACGTAAAGTAGTTAAGTCACATAAGTGGTGGTCTAACATCCAAATATGAAACAAGGCATTGCCATAAGTATTGGTATTTCAGCTTGATCTACAGAAACAAAATGGATGATCTACCTTATCTGTAGAACGACAGCTGCACATGCTAAAATGGTATCTCACCTAATAAGGCCCATTCTAGAGCACTGCCAGTAGGTGAATGGAAGAGGGGGATCTGGAGGTAAATCTAGCACTGAAGCAGCCTTTTAGTTTCTGGGGTCACACCCTTTTGCTTAATTACCAACGGTTCGGTTTTGAACCAGTGTTTCACTTTGGTAGACAAGGGTCCTTGGGAGGAGTGTTTGCTAAGGTATGAGCACTGCCTTTCCTGTCTGAATGGCCCAGCCATGCTCTGTACTGGCCTGTTTCCCTTGTAGTAGTCCTTGAGTCCCCCAGTTGTTGCATTCAGGATTAATCCTGTCCATCCCACCATTTAGTGAATATCTTGAATGGCCTAGATGGTGGAAGAACTCACTGGCTTCTCTCCAGGGTCATGCTTCAGACCCTCAACATCGGTCATTATTTTGAGGTCTGGTGAGACCTTTTCTTCTGAGTGGTGGAGTGCACCATTAGGAGGCTTTGTACTTGAATCTGTTTGCAGGTGTGTCTTGTCTGATGTCGCTGTTCACAGGATGTACCCCCCACAGGTCTGTAGCCAGTTTTGCCAAATGCTTGGCATGCATGTGTTAAGTTCAAACTCCCCCCACATTTCAGCTCTGTTTCAACATTCTCGGTCACAGCCTGAAAAAGGTGAGGCCACCTTCCCCAAGTGTCTTGGGAGGAGTCTGAATTTAGAGGCGGTTATTTCTGAGGCAAAAAATGTAATAAATCCTCACCCCCTGTATCTCTTCTCCAGATGACATTTAATAAGAAAAATCTTCAGGCTTATGAATTCCATCATGTATTGGCCTTTTGCTCCCATTATTTCTTGACAGAAGTATTACAACATGTATTTGGAGGGGAAAGGAAGAGGAACTTTCAGTTATCCAAATGGAGTTGTATGCCAAGACCTGGAAGCTTGCAGGTACTGTTTCTCTGGTGAATTTAGGTGTCCTATTAAGCCTTAAACTAACTGGGAAATGAGGTCAGGCATTTAGAATGGATGCTTGTGGTCTTTTCAGTCTAGCATAAGTCCCAGAAGCAGCCGTGTTTATCTAAATTGCTGCCTTAAAGGAAATCTAAAGCAGTGAAAAAGGGAAGGAAAGAATGTAGACTCCGGTACAATGATAATTCAGCTCTCACCTGTATGGTTCTGATAGATTAGGTACTTGAAAAGCCTTTGGCCTGCACTGATTTTGAGCTCAATGAAAATATTGTTGGGATTGTGTTTGACTTCCATTGTGGCCTGATGTCTAGCTCTTGTTATCTTTGACAGTCAGTGTTGTGGTAATAGTGGCAGGCTTAGGTATGTTCTTATTCAAATTGGTATGACTGAGGTTGTCTTTTGTTAAGAAGCTGAAGGAGGCCATTATGGTTGCCACCTTCCTCATTGGACCTGGTTAATGCCCATTAGAAGAGGCAGTAAAATACCATTACTTTGGAGGACCGCTTTGAAATTCATCTTCCCTGCAGCTCATTATTTCTGTCTGAACCTGGAAACCCCTTAAAAAAAAAAAAAAAAAAAAAAAAAAAACTTCAGAATACAGAGTCCTGAATCTTAAGATGTTCTTACTTTTGCATTGTCCGGGCGGACTAGCATGATGGCCCAGCAGCAGCATTCTTATCATATATGGCTGTACGTGGGGATTGGTTCACTGAGATTGCTTGATCTGCATTCCAGAGAACCATTATGAAAAATCAGTGAGATGTATGGATCCATGTTGCAATCCTCCGTTGTTGGATTGTCTACTGCAGGCAGAGTCCAAACATCTTTCCAGAGCTATGGCCCCTCCACAAACAAGGATGATTCCAGCTTCCTGTGATATTGGTATGATCATCATCCTGCTGTTTTACTGTTTCATTCCTTGTGTGTGGGATATCCTGCCAGCATGTATTCTAAAGATTGGCTCCGCTTCCAGAAGTTGTATCTTCCACAGTGACTTCAGCTGACTCCATTCCCCTCGGACACAAAGATGTTGGTGATTTAAGGAGCATCAATGTGATACCATCTTCAAGGCTTTATCACAACAGTACCATGAGGGTATGAACTCTAAATGTCTCAAGTCCATTGGGTAGCCTACTTTCATATAACAGATAAGTAACTTAGACGGGAATTTCTTTCAGTAGTAGTTTCTAATGAATAAATGAATTTAAGTTGGAAGTGATTGCGAAAAATGACTCTAGTTTGTGGAAAGCAAGTAGCACACACAGATGTTCATCGTGTTTCACTGTTGCAGTCATTACATTTGGGTTATCCTGCTGGCAGGCTACCCGCATTCGGCCTGAATTCCAAAGTCCTGGTCCAGCGTCTGTTGCTGTTGCCCCTTCCCTGGTGTCAGTGCGCCAGGGGTATAAGAGATGCAGCCGACGCCATTTTCTTCAGTCTTTCTTGCCGCGCGGTGCCCGAAGCAAAAGCAGTTCGCAAGTGCCGGTAGGCAGACTCTTGAGATTTTCGAAATTGAATTTCAGATCCGAAGTCTTCAATAAAGCTAAGTACCCCGTTGGGGAAACTTTTTTCTTGCTCCAGACCGATGTCAGAAAAAGTTAACAATTGTATTAATTGTGGGAAGCAAATACCTCATAAGGATTTTCATTCTTACTGTATTTCTTGCCTAGGCCCTGACCACAACATTGCTAGTTGTCGGTTTTGTGCTAGATTTAACCAGCGCACTATTGAGCGTCGGTACGATTTTTCTTTTCATTACTTTGGCCGAAGGTTTAACTATATAATGCCGTCGGAACAACCGACGACCGGAGTTCATAAAAAGCGCAAGGAAAAAGAAAAGAACCGGCATCCGAGGTCCAAAACCGACTAAGCCTCTTTTAGGCCAGTCGCCGGTTCTCAGTGAGGCACTTTTACAGCCCCTGACACCAGCTACCTCGGAGCCACAGACCGCCTCAGACTCCCACGTGGAGACAACTAGGCCTCTGGATACTCAAGCTGTTGGGCCTTTGGAAACTAATCCCTCAGATGGGTCTGGAGCTGCTGAGCAGGCATCTGCTTCTGAGGGTGTTTTCAGACCTACAAAGCTTTATATCAAGCCAACTTCAGCATCCAAGACAAAGTCTAAAACGGTTTTAAAGACCAGGAAACAAGTACAGCATTTTCCAGGACAGACTTCCATGCCTAAGAAACAAATACTCAAAATGGCCAAAGACCTAATTACTTTGATCTGGGGTTCCCATCCCCCTCCTGATAAGAGGCCTAGACAAGACCCTGAATATGATTCCTCTGATCAGGTTTTCATTTCCTCTGACTCCTCTTCAGAACATGGGTACTTTATTCCTCCATATGAGGATTCTGATGCTGAAGAATCTATTCCTTCAACTTCTCCTCCTGAGGATTACTCCTTTGGGGAAATCCTGCATACCATGAGGGAGCATTTCCACTGGGAGAGCCAAGATTACTCAGATTCTAAGAAAAGGCTTGGATACTTTCTTTTACTACCCCAGCGCAGACCTCTTGCTATTCCACCTGTTCTAGACATTGTAGATGTATTTTCAGAGTCCGGCCTGTCTCCCGACTCTTTACCTCCTGCATCTGTTAAGCCAGACAGATACTACAGGGATGTTCATCGTGCATACAGCTGCAGTCATAACAGATGGGTTCTCCTGCCATCAGGCGGGTCCTCGGTCGGCCGAATTCCAAAGTCTAGGTCCGGCGTCGGTTGTCATCGCTTCTTCCCTGACGTCAGTGCGACAGGGGTATAAAAGAACCAGCCAACGCCATTTTCTTCAGTCTTTCTTGCCGCGCGGTGCCCGAAGCAGAAGCAGTTCGCAAGTGCCGGTCGGCCAGCTCCTGAGATTATGAAAAATTTGGAAAACCGAAGTCTTCTTAAAAGCCAAGTACCCCGTTGGGGAAACTTTTCTTGCCTCAGACCGATGTCAGACAAAGTTAATAATTGTATTTCTTGTGGGAAGCAAATACCGCATAAGGATTTCCATTCCCTCTGTATACCTTGTTTAGGCCCAGACCACGACGTCTCGGTCTGTCACTGTTGTGCTACATTCAACAAACGCACTATTAAGCATCGGGCGGAGTTCGCCCAGCATTTTTTTGGGAAAGCATTTAACTAGACCATGTCGTCGGATACTCCGACACCAGTTTTGTCTAAAACGCAAAGACAAGGACCGACACTCGAGGTCCGCGGCCTCTACCGACACCACGCCGACTACACGTGGTCCGGTTCTCAGTGAGGCCACGCAGCCCTGACTACCGGCGACACATCTTTGGCGGTGTCTCCTGTACCGAGGTCACAGGCTCCTCGCCCACACCCAGACTACAGATACGAAGCCACTCTTGGCGTTGAAACACAGAATGTGGACAGGTCCACCTCCACTCAAGGTGTCTTCAGACCTTCCTCTTCTTTCTCCATCAAGGCTTTCACCAAGTCTAAAGCAACCATGCACCCTAAGAGACCAGTTACACAGGGCCCATCTCCAGGCCCCATGCCTAAGAGACAGATGCTTAAAATGGCTGAGGATTTAATTACTCTAATCAGAGGTTCTCAGCCACCTCCGGACAAAAGGCCCAGAGTGGAGGAAGATTCCCCCTCTTCTGATCAGGGATCCATTATTTCAGAACACTCTGATGATCAGGAACAGGCTTACTCCCCTTTTGAAGACTCTGATGCAGAGGAGTCTATTCCTTCTGTATCCCCCCCTGAGGATTTCTCATTTGGGGAAACTTTGCATACCTTAAGGGAACACTTCCACTGGGAAGGCCAGGATTATTCAGATTCCAAGAAAAGGCTCGGAGTTTCTTTTGTTACCCCAGCACAGGCCTTTGGCTATACCTCCTGTCTTGGACATCCTAGATGATGTTTACTCGGAGGCCTGCCTTAACCCGGACTCTCTACCTCCAGCTCCAGTTAAGCCTGACAGGTACTACAGGGTTCCTGACTCACACCAATTTCTTTACAAAAGCCATGCTGCTGACCTAGAAACCATCTCACAGGGACCCAAGGGAGTTAAGGCTTCCATTGCCAAAAATCCATTGCCTTCCGAGAGAGATTCCAGATCCTTAGAAAGGTGGGGAAAAAAGGTATATACCTCGGCTACCTTAACCATGAGGGCCTTAAACTGTCAGTTTCATATGCTAAAATACCAACAGTTTCTGTTATCTCAATTGAAAAGTAAAATGTCACAACCTGAACAACCAGACTTGAAGGAGTTGCAGGGTTTGATGTATAGTGCAGAACAAGTGGGTAAACATACCTTACAATGTGGTTTTGATGCTCTAGAGGCCTCGTGTAGAGCTGCTGTTACAGGCTCAGTCATACGCAGGCATGCTTGGCTCAAGGAACAAACCTTGCCTGATCATGTCAAAGCTAAATTACTAGACGCCTCTTCAAAAGGATGTACTATTTGGGGCAAATGCTGAGGAAGTATTACGAAAATGGAGGAAAAGCTAAATCAATGCAAACTGTGAAAGAATTTCTGCAGGTTCAACCACCACGCTTTTAGTAGAAATTGGCCTTCCAAAACTGGTCCTTTCCTGCCACGGACAGACTCCAAAGAGGCAGATACAGGCGCTCGAGGGCAGAGGACAACCACAAGGATCGTACAGAGGCAGACAATGGCAAGCTCCTACACAAAGAGGTGGTGAGGACAACTCACAATCTTTCAGAAAGCAAACCCAATGACTTTCCCCTTTGCAGGCTAACCAGGTCTCAAATGGCAGCCCCCTTAGGAGGAAAGCTGGCACTATTCTCAAAAAATTGGCATGTTGTCACAAAGGACAAATGGATCCTGGACATTATAAACAGAGGCTACAAATTCCACTTTCATACCCTTCCAAAAATGAGAGGCATGCCAAAACTGCCACACAATCAAAGGGCAGAGGCAGAAAAGCAAATTTCAGATCTTATAACCATGAAAGCTATTCAAGAGGTACCTACACACGAACAAGGCAAGGTTTTTATTCCAGGCTATTTCTGGTGCCAAGGAAGGGAAAAGATTGGAGACCTATCTTGGATCTTTCCATCCTAAACACATTCCTACTCGTACCAAAATTCAAGATGCTCACTCTACAGCAACTTCTTCCCATGCTGGGCAAGGAGTCCTGGCTGTTAACATTGGACCTCAAGGAGGCATACCTGCATGTCCCAATCAGACAAAATTGCAGAAGATACCTCAGATTTCTTGCAGGTTCAACCCATTATCAATTCTCTGCATTGCCCTTTGGCTTATCTACTGCCCAGAGTATTTCTGAAATGCCTGGCATCAGTAATTGCCTACTGCAGACTTCAAGGGATACAAATATACCCTTATTTGGACGACTGCCTGATCCAAGTGGACAGCAAGCACATTCTTCTGAAACATCTGGCTTATGTAATAATGTTATTAAACTCTCTGGGATACACAGTCAACAAAGAGAAATCAAGGCTAATACCCTCTCGAAATATAATTTTCCTGGGTGCCAATTTGGACACAAACACCCAGATGGCTTACCTCACGCCAGAGAAGCAGGGGCAACTAATTCAATATTTCAAAACACTGGCAAATTGCACCAGGCTGACTGCAAGGAAAATCCTGCAGGCTCTGGGATTCATGGCATCTTGCATCTTGCTAATCCCATGTGCAAAGCTGCATATGAGAAAACTACAATGGTACCTAAAAAACATATGGTCTCAACACAGCCACAGTTTGGAAACAATAATACCACTACTTCCATGTCTGCAAAAGGAATTTCTGTGGTGGGCTCAAGCATGTCAAGTTAACACAGGTCTTCCATTCAGCAAGCCTCAAGCAAATCAAGTCATCACAACAGACGCCTCGGACTACGCCCGGGGGGCGCACATGACAGACCGGTGCATTCAGGGCAAATGGTCCCAAAAAGAAAAGCACCTTCACATCAATCAAAAAGAAATGCTAGCAGTAATAAATGCTATTATAGCTTTCAAGGACCTTCTACAACCAGGTCAACTATTGATAAGAACGGACAACACCACAGTTATGTGGTACATAAACAAGCAGGGAGGAACACATTCCTATCCCCTATGCAGACTGGCCATATCACTTTGGAACATGGCCATGGACTTACAAATGGAACTACAAGCAGAGTACTTGCCAGGCAAGGAAAACACGCTGGCAGACAACCTAAGCAGGAATATGACAGATCCACACGAATGGATGTTGCATCCAAAAGTTTTTACAGAAATAATCCAAGAATGGGGAAGGCCAGACATAGATCTCTTTGCCTCCCTCAAAAATAATCAATTGACAAAATTCTGCTCTAGGACCTTCCACCCAAAGGCCTGGAGAGTGGACGCTCTCTCTTTCAGCTGGACATCAATGACTGTTTATGCCTTCCCGCGTCTTCCGCTGCTGCCCAAAGTCCTATTGAAGACCAGAGCGGACAGACCAAAGATGATCCTCATTGCTCCGGACTGGCCAAGGCAACACTGGTATCCACTCCTGAGGAACCTGACTCATTCCCCTCCATGGACCCTGCCTCTAATGCCTCTTCTGACTCAGCACAGCTTCAAAACTCTTCACAGTCAGCTAAAAACACTCAATCTAGCCGCATGGAAGATTCCTTAGCATCACAGCAGGCCCTACTCTCCAAGGAGGTGCAGGATGTCATTTTGGAGGCCAGAAGGCCATCAACTAGAAAAATGGAAACGTTTTTGTGTCTGGAATGAGAAAAAGGGCCAGAACCCTGGAAAACTGAATTTACCTCAAATACTACAATATTTGGCTGAACTACTAAGCAGTGGACTTTCGTTCTCCTCCATCAAAATCCATGCCTCAGCCATTTCTGCAGAATACAACACTGATCCTCCTTTATTCTCTCACCCTCTTTTAAGACAGTTCCTCAGAGGGGCTAAGAATTTAAGACCTCCAAGGAAACAACCAATACCTGCTTGGGATCTAAATTTCATTCTGGAAAAACTGACTTTGCCTCCTTTTGAGCCAGCTGCTTCATCAGATTTGCAATATTTGTCCTGGAAAACAGCTTTCCTTCTGGCTATCACTTCAGCTCGTAGGGTTTCAGAACTACAGGCCCTCATGGCTGTCCAGCCTTTTATTATCTTCCATCAGGACAGAGTTTCATTACGAACCAACCCTTCCTTTATGCCTAAAGTGGTATCCAGGGTAGCTTTAAATCAGGCCATACATTTACCTACTTTTTATCCCTATCCTCAAAACAAAGGGGAGAGATTACTACATTCCTTGGACATCCACAGGCAACTGTGTTATTATTTGGACAGAACAAAGCCTTTCAGAAAATCAGAACAGCTCTTTGTAGCCTATGCGGTAGGAGCTCCAGGAAAGCCAATTTCCAAGCAGACAATCTCAAAATGGATAGCCCACTGCATACGCTTTTGCTATTCCTTTCATGGCAAAACTGTTCCTACAGGCATTAGAACTCATTCCACCAGGGCCACAGCCACCTCTGCAGCCTTCCTCAGAGGAGTTCCTACCAAGGATATCTTGGAAGCAGCCACTTGGAGTTCTGTGCATACCTTCTCCAAACACTACAACCTACCATTATACTCCAAATCTAGAGCAAGCTTTGCCACTGCAGTCTTGCAGGGCATTTTGGCTCCTACTAGTTCCACCTAGTGCCTTCCACCCCTTTCTTAGCTTTGGGATTCTACCCATCTGTTATGACTGCAGCTGTATGCACGATGAACATAGTACAGTTTTGTACCTACCATAAATGTAGATGTTCGAGTGCTAATACAGCTGCAGTCCATTCCTCCTCCTTCCCCTCTAGGGGTATTCTTTTATGGTGTATTTGCTTGCAACTACTGTTTTTTGATTATATTGCATTGCATTACTTCATAATTTTATGTATTGCCTTCCTTCTGGGGGCACCTGACATCTGGGGCAAGAAAAACTGAAGAAAATGGCGTCGGCTGGTTCTTTTATACCCCTGTCACACTGACGTCAGGGAAGAAGCGACGACAACCGATGCCGGACCTAGACTTTGGAATTCGGCCGACCGAGGACCCGCCTGACGGCAGGAGAACCCATCTGTTATGACTGCAGCTGTATTAGCACTCGAACATCTACATTTATGGTAGGTACAAAACTGTACTTTCCAGATTCTCATAAATTTCTATATAAAAACCCTGCTGCTGACCCAGAAACTATTTCTTAGCGTCCCAAAGGGGTCAAGGCCGCTACTGCAAAAAACCCTGTCCCCTCAGAGATTCAAGGGCACTGGACAGATGGGGGAAAAAAGTTTACACTTCTGCTACCTTGGCTGTAGGGGCTTTAACTTGTCAGTTTCATATGCTTAAATATTAGCAATACTTAATGTCTTTGCTTAAACAGAAAATGTTGACAAATTCTGAATGTTCTGAGAACAAGGAAATGCAGGATTTATTGCATGCAGCTGAACAAGTGGGAAAGCATACTTTGCAATGTGGTTATGATTCACTGGAGGCCTCTTGCAGGGCCGCTGTAACAGGTTCTGTCATTAGAAGGCATGATTGGTTAAAGGAACAGACTCTGCCTGATCATGTTAAAGCAAAATTATTGGATGCTTCATTACAGCATGACACTTTGTTTGGTGTTAAGGCAGAAGAGATGTTGAAGACAATGGAGGATAAAGCTAAATCTATGCAGACAGTAAAAGATTTCTTACAGGTACAGCCACCCAGATTTAGCAGGAGTTGGCCTTCTAAGAATTGGGCCTTTCCCGTGTCAGACAGGTCACAGAGGCAGATACAGACACCCTAGAGGCAGACAACCCCAGGGCTCATACAGGCCCAAACAATGGGGTGCTTCTACCTCCAAAAACGGAGAAGACAAATCACAGCCGTTTAGGAAATAGTCCCAATGACTTCCCTCTGCCAATGCCAAGCATTTATCTTTTGGCAGCACCCTTGGGGGTAAAGCTAGCACTTTTTTCACAAAATTGGCACATGATCACCCAGGACAAATGGGTCTTAAATATAGTCTCTCAGGGCTACAGGTTCCATTTCCACACCCTTCCAAAGGCAAAAGGTATGCCAGACCTGCTACACAATCAATGGGCAGATGCACAAAAACGTTTCATCTCTCGTGGACATGAGGGCTATTCAGCCAGTTCCACAAGAGCAGGGACAGGGATTTTACTCTACTTTTCTTAGTACCAAGAAAGGACAAAGCATGGAGACCAATTCTGGACCTGTCTATTCTAAATACTTTTCTGGACGTTCCGAAATTCAAAATGTTGACTCTGCAGCAGCTTCTGCCCATGCTGGGCAAGAAGGCTTGGCTTGTAACTTTGGACCTCAAAGAGGCATATCTGCATGTCCCAATCAGACAATCTTGCAGAAGATACCTCCGATTCATAGCTGGCTCAATTCACTACCAATTCTCTGCACTGCCCTTTGGCTTATCTACTGCGCCCAGGGTCTTCACAAAATGCCTGACACCAGTAATTGCATTTTGCAGACAGAGGAATTCAAATATATCCCTACTTGGACGGACTGCCTTATTCAAGCAGAGACAAGAGACATTCTACTAAAGCATCTGGCATTTGTAAAAAGATTACTAATTTGCCTAGGGTACGCAGTAAACGAAAATAAATCAAAACTAGTACCCTCTCAAGAGATAATATTCCTGGGTGCAAGCTTAAATACAACTGCCCACATGACTTATCTCATGCCAGACAAACAAAGGCAACTGACTTACTTCACAAGCATGGCAACGAAGACCCAGTTATCTGCAAGAAAAATTCTGCAGGCTCTGGGCTACGACATCCTGAATTCTGCTAATTCCATATGCAAGACTGCATATGAAGAAACAACAATGGTATCTAAAAAGTGTTTGGACTCAACATTGCCACAGCCTGGAATCATTAATTTCACTCATTCCCTGCCTGCAACAGGAGTTTCAATGGTGGGCATAGGCCTGTCACCACAACAAGGGACAGCCATTCACTTTACCCACAGCCAGGCAAACACTAACAACAGATGCATCAGATTATGCCTGGGGGGCCCACATGGCAGGAAAATGTATTCAGGGCACATGGCCCACAAACCAAAAGCATCTTCACATCAGTCAGAAAGAGGCAGCCTTCAAGGACCTACTTCATCCAGGACAGCTGCTGATAAAGACGGACAACACCACAGTCATGTGGTACATAAACAAGCAGGGGGCACACATTCCTATCCCCTCTGCAGACAAGCCATGATTTTGTGGAACACAGCATTGACTTACCAAGTACACCTGCAAGCACAATTCCTGCCAGGAAAAACAAATGCTCTGGCAGACTAAGCAGAAACCTCATGGATCCTCACAAGTGGAAACTAGATCCACAAATCTTCAACATGATAGCAAGGAAATGGGGATGCCCAGACATAGAACTTTTTGCCTCCCCTCACAACTGCCAACTTCAGAGATTCTGCACAAGGACTTATCACAAACAAGCATGGAAAGTGGATGCTTTGTCATTCAGCTGGAACAACCTTACAGTATATGCCTTTCCTCCACTGCCTCTCCTCCCCAAGGTACTCCTAAAGGTCAGACAAGAGAAGCCTCAAATGATACTGATTGCCCTGGATTGGCCACGCCAACACTGGTACCCAATCCTAAGGAGCTTGTCTCAAGGCCCAGCCTGGACATTGCCTCAAATTCCTCATTTGCCGACACAACAAAACAATCAGATCCTGCACAACCAACTCAGAACCCTAAATCTAGCTGCATGGCGGATAGTGTAACCATTCAGAATACACCTCTCTCTAAAGCGGTTATGGATGTTATTTTGGAGGCCAGAAGGCTCAGCACCAGAAAATCTTATGCAGAAAAATGGGAGAGATTCTGTGCTTGGAACCAGGCACAAGGAATTGACACGCTTGTTCCAAATATTCCTCAGATTTTACAGTATCTAACTGAGATGCTGGACAAAGGCCTATCCTCCTCATCAATTAAGATCCATGCCTCTGCCATTTTAGCTCATTACAATACTGACCCACCTATTTTTTACATCCATTGCTTAGGCAGTACCTCAGGGAGGCCAAAAACATAAGACCTCCAAAGAGAGCACCAATACATGCATGGGACCTCAATTTTGTCTTGGAAAAACTCACACTGCCTCCTTTTGAGCCAACCAATACAGCTGAGATTAAATTCTTATGGAAAACAGCTCTGCTCCTAGGAATAACTTCAGCAAGAAGAGTATCAGAGTTACAGGCATTAACGGCTGTGGAACCTTTTATCATCTTCCATCTGGACAGGATTTCTCTAAGGACAAACCCAACATTTATGCCCAAGGTGTAGTGTCCAGTGTGGCTCTTAACCTTCATTTGCCTACTTTTTACCCAAACCCACAGAATAAAGGGGAGAGACTTCTGCATTCTTTGGACATGCACAGACAGCTACTCTTCTACTTGGACAAAACTAAGGCTTTCAGAAAGACTGAGCAACTTTTAGTGGTATATGCTGCAGGATCACAAGGCAAGGCGATCTCAAAACAGATTATTTCAAAATGGATAGGACACTGCATTCATTTCTGCTATTCACAACATGGCAAATCAGTGCCTAAGGGCATTAGACTTCATTCTACCAGGGCAGCAGCCACCTCAGCATCCTTCCTCAGAGGAGTACCAACCAAGGATATTTTGGAGGCTGCAACGTGGACTTCAGTGCACACTTTTACTAAGCACTACCACTTACCTCTTTACTCTAAATCCAGAGCAGGCTTTGCCACTGCAGTTCTGCAGGGCCTTATAGCCACTACTAATTCTATTTAGGCCCAGCCGCCCAACCTCAGCTTTGGGATTCAATCCAAGTGTAATGACTGCAACAGTGAAACACTATGAACATAGTACAGTTGTGTACCTACCATAAATGTAGATGTTCAAGTGTATTCACTGTTGCAGTCCAGGTTACCCACCCACCATCCCCCTTTCTTTGCTGGGACTTATCTGTACTTCTCTATTCTATACAACCTATATGGTGCATTTGCTTGTAGATGAAGGTGTTATTTTAGTGCATGCTTTTTTAAGCAATTTTTTTTAGCCTACCCTTTTGGGGACATCTGACATCTGGGGCAAGAAAAACTGAAGACAATGGTGTCTGCTGCATCTTTTATACCCCTGGCGCACTGACGTCAGGGAAGAGGTGACAGCAAACGACGCCAGACCAGGACTTTGGAATTCAGGCCGACTGCGGGTAGCGTGCCAGCAGGATAACCCAAGTGTAATGACTGCAACAGTGAATACACTCTAACATCTACTTTTATGGTAGGTGCACAACTGTACTATTTTCATTCTCCGTCTTTTTTGTGTTCACCCAGAGCTTGATAGAGGGATGCATGTCCCCATTGTGCCAATTTTACCTGAAGATTGACAGGAGTAGAGGTAAATTTCATGGAGATTTTGCAGCTCGGCTCTTTTCTGAGTGACACCTCCAGATGCATCTACATTTAACTCCTATTGATGCCTCTTGTCAAATATTGCTTGTTCATATTTGCATTAATAATTCCAAAACCATGTTATGCACAATGTTTTAAAAGATTTCTTCTTAAATCTTACACGACAGATAACTCAAGTGCTTTAATGTTTGACCTCTGTCTAGTGCGGTTAAGTAGATATTAACTGTTATTATGGTATCAGTTTGTATAGATATAATTTTCACATTTTTCTAAATATCTCAGCAACCAAGTAACAGCAGAACTACTTAGCCTCATGTGAAAGCTCTCAGGTGAATAAACTGCTGCTGACAGTTTGTGTGTAATTTGAGTGGTTGTTGAGATATTGTAAGATGTTCGTGTTGCACTGCTGCAGTCATTACACTTGGGTTATCCTGCCATCAGGCGGTTCCCCAGTTAGCCTGAGTTCCAAAGTCTTGGTCCGGCGTCGGTTGCTGTCGCCTCCTCCCTGACGTCAGTTCGACAGGGGTATATAAGATGCAGCCGACGCCATTTTCTTCAGTCTTTCTTGCCATGCGGTGCCCGAAGCAGAAGCAGTTGGCAAGTGCCGGTCGGCTGACTCCTGAGATTTTCATTCCGAATCCAGAACCGAAGTCTTCTGAAAAAGCTAAGTACCCCGTTGGGGAAACTTTTTCTTGCCTCAGGCCGATGTCAGTAAAAGTTAATAATTGTATTTCTTGTGGGAAGCAAATACCTTATAAGGATTTCCACTCCTATTGTATTCCATGCCTAGGCTCTGACCACAACGTCACTGGTTGTCGGTTTTGTGCTAGGTTTAACAAGAGCACTATTAAATGTCTGTTTGATTTTGCCCGACATTATTTTGGCAGAAAATTCAATTACACCATGCCGTCGGAACTTCCGACAACCGCAATGCATAAAAAGCGCAAGGACAGGCATCTGAGGCCCAAAACTGACGACGAGGCCTCTTCTAGGCCGGTTCTCCGGTTTTCAGCAAGGCGCCTACGCAGCCCCTGACTACCGCTTCCACAGACCGCCTCCGACTCCCACGTGGAGCTAGCTGGGCCTTCGGACGCACTAGGTTTTCAGCTTTCCGATCCTAACCCAACAGAGGGAACCAAAGTAGCTGAGCAATCCACAGCTACAGAGGGTGTTTTCAGACCTACCCAGTTAACCATTAAACCCTCTGCTAAGTTAAGCCCCCCTTAAAAGCAAAGAAACAGACACAACTCTCTCCAGGACAGGCTTCCATGCCTAAGAAACAAATGCTAAAAATGGCCGAGGACCTAATCGCCCTGATCAGGGGGTCCCATCCCCCTCCTGATAAAAGGTCCAGACAGGATGCAGACTATGAATCTTCTGACCAGGTGTCCATTTCCTCAGACTCTTCCTCGGACCTAGGATATTCTTTACCCCCTTATGAGGATTCTGATGCCGAGGAATCAATTCCATCAGCCTCTCTGCCTGAGGATTACTCCTTTGGGGATACCTTACATACCATGAGGGAACATTTCCATTGGGAAGGCCAGGATTACTCAGAATCCAAGAAAAGGCTCAGACTTCCTTTTATTGCCTCAACACAGACCCCTTGCTATCCCGCCAGTTTTAAATATTGTGGATGATGTGTACATTGAATCCAGTTTAAACCCTAACTCCTTACCCCCAGCCCCAGTTAAACCTGATAGATATTGCAGAGTCCCTAACTCTCACAAATTTCTGTACAAAAGCCCTGTTGCTGACCCTGAAACTATTTCTCAGTGACCCAAAGGGATTAAGGCCTCATCAGCAAAAAAACGAGTTCCCTCTGACAGATTCCAGAGCATTAGACAGATGGGGAAAGAAGGTATATATGTCTGCAACTTCAGCAATGAGAGCCTTGAATTGCCAGTTTCGCATGCTAAAATATCAGCAATTTTTGATGTCTCAGTTGAAACAAAAGATGCTTCCAGATTCAGATACTCCTAACTTTAAAGAAATGCAGGATTTATTGCATGCAGCTGAACAAGTGGGAAAACATACTTTACAATGTGGGTTTGAGTCTTTAGAGGCCTCCTGTAGAGCAGCAGGTACAGGCTTTGCCATTAGAAGACATGCTTGCTTAAAAGAACATACGTTACCAGATCATGTTAAGGTCAAATTATTGGATGCACCTTTGCAGCGGGATGTGCTGTTTGGAGTTAAGGCAGAGGAGGTATTAAAGAAGATGGAGGAGAAGGCAAAATCTATGCAAACGGTGAAAGATTTCTTACAGGTCCAGCCTCCTCGTTTCAGCAGAAATTGGCAAACAAAGAATTGTTCCTTTCCAGTCACAGATGGACCTCAAAGGGGCAGATACAGACGTCCAAGAGGTAGAGGTCAGGCACAAGGCCCTTACAGGCCTCGACAGTGGGGTACACCAGGCCAGAAAGAAGGGGAAGACTGGCTTCAACCTTATAAAAAGCAGCCTCAATGACATTCCACTGCAGCTGCCAAACCGCTCTCTTGGCAGCCCCCTTAGGAGGAAAACTGGCACTTTCCTATCACAACTGGCATTACATCAACAAATGCAAATGGGTTCTCAACATTGTATCTCAAGGTTACAGGTTCCACTTTCACTCTCTGCCAAGGCTAAAAGGAATGCCAAATCTGCCACCAAATCAATGGGCAGAGGCTCAAAAACAAATTACAACCCTCATGGACATGAGAGCTATTCAAAAGGTACCACCACAGGAACAAGGATTTCACTCTATTTCTGGTTCCCAGAAAGGACAAAGCCTGGAGACCCATTCTGGACCTTTCTTCACTAAACACTTACCTGGATGATCCAAAATTCAAGATTATGACACTACAGCAGCTTCTTCCCATGCCGGGCAAGAAAGCTTGGCTCGTGACTTTGGACCTCAGAGGCATACCTGCATGTCCCTATCGGTCAAAACTGCAGAAGATACCTCAGATTTCTAGCTGGTTCAATGCACTATCAATTCTCTGCACTGCCCTTTGTGAAGATCCTGGGCGCAGTAGATAAGCCAAAGTGCCTGGCACCAGTAATTCCATTTTGCAGGCAAAAAGGAATTCAAATTTATCCATACCTGGACGACTGCCTGATTCAAGCAGAGAGCAAGGACATTCTACTAAAGCATCTGGCGTACGTAACTAAGTTAAGTTGCCTGGGGTACACAGTAAACGAAAAGAAATCAAAACTAGTGCCCTCACAACAGATAATATTCCTGGGTGCCAGCTTGAACACAACAGCCCAGATGGCTTATCTCATGCCAGACAAGAAAAGACAACTGACTCAATATTTTCATTTAATGGCAACAAAGACCCAACTCCCTGCAAGAAAAATTCTGCAGGCCTTGGGCTACATGGCATCTTGCATACTACTAATTCCATATGCCAGACTGCATATGAGGAAACTACAGTGGTACCTAAAGAGTGTATGGTCTCAACACTGTCAAAGTTTGGAAACTGTTATACCACTAATTCCTTGCCTACAACAGGAGTTTCGATGGTGGGCACAAGCTTGTCACCTCAACAAGGGACAGCCTTTCACTCAACCCACAGCCAGGCAAACACTGACAACAGATGCATCGGATTACGCCTGGGGAGCACACATGGCAGGAAAATGTATCCAGGGCGAGTGGCCCACAGAGCAAAGACATCTCCACATCAATCAAAAAGAGATGCTAGCTGTACAAAATGCTATTATAGCTTTCAAGGACCTGCTGCATCCTGGACAATTTCTGCTAAAGACAGACAACACCACAGTTATGTGGTACATAAGCAAGGGGGCACACACTACTACCCCCTCTGCAGCCAAGCCATGACCTTGTGGAACACAGCTCTAAACTACCAAGTTCATTTGCAAGCACAATTCCTGTGAGGAGAGAAAAACACACTGGCAGACAACCTGAGCAGAAACATCATGGACCCACACGAATGGGAACTGAACCCACAAATATTCAGAATGATAACACAAAAATGGTGGAGCCCGGACATAGATCTGTTTGCTTCCCCAAAGAACTGCCAATTACAGAAATTCTGCACAAGGAGCTACCATCCACAAGCATGGAAAGTGGATGCCCTCTCATTCAGCTGGAAAAAACTACAAGTATATGCTTTCCCTCCTTTACCTCTCCTTCCAAAGGTACTCATAAAAGCCAGGCAGGAAGAGCCAAAGATGATCCTGATTGCACCAGACTGGCCACGCCAGCACTGGTGCCCAATCTTAAAGAACTTGGCACAAGAACCACCCTGGATTTTGCCTCAAATCCCACAGTTGCTGACACAGCACAACAATCCGATACTTCACAGCCAGCTAAAGACCTTAAATCTAGCTGCATGGAAAATTCCTTAGTCCAGCAAGCAATGCCTCTCTCCAAAGCTGTTATGGATGTCATTCTGGAGGTCAGAAGGCCTAGCACCAGGAAAGCATACTCTGATAAATGGAAGAGATTCTGTGCCTGGAACCAAGCACACAGCCTTGACCCTCTTGTCCCAAACATTCCTCAGATACTTCAATACTTAACTGAGATGCTGGAAAAGGGCCTCTCTTTTTCATCCATCAAGATCCACGCCTCAGCTATCTGTGCTCATTGCAACACGGATCCACCATTTTTTTCTAATCCTTTGCTCAAACAGTACTTCAGAGGGGCTAAAAACATAAGATCGCCCCGTAAAACACCTACACCAACTTGGGACCTCAACTTTGTTTTGGAAAAATTAACTTTACCTCCTTTTGAGCCAACTAACATAGCAGAATTAAAATACATCTCTTGGAAAACTGCTCTGCTACTGGCAGTAACATCAGCACGAAGAGTTTGAGAATTACAGGCACTAATGGCAGTGGAACCTTTCTTCATCTTCCACCAGGACAGGGTGTCTTTAAGAACCAACCCTACGTTTATGCCAAAGGTGGTATCAAGTGTGGCTCTAAACCAAACTATTCACCTGCCAACTTTTTATCCAAAACCACAGAACAAAGGGGAGAGACTACTACATTCTTTGGACATTCACAGACAGTTGCGCTTCTACTTGGACAAAACCAAAGCTTTCAGAAAATCTGAGCAATTATTGGTAGCATACGCTGCAGGATCACAGGGAAAAGCCATTTCAAAGCAGTCTGTTTCAAAATGGATAGCACACTATACGTTTCTGCTATACCCACCATGGGAAACCTGTACCTAGCAGCATTAGATCTCACTCCACCAGGGCAACAGCCATTTCAACTGCCTACCTCAGAGGAGTACCTACCAAGGATAATTTGGAAGCAGCAACATGGGAGTTCTGTGCATACCTTCACCAAACATTACCATTTGCCTTTATACTCTAAATCCAGAGCTGGCTTCGCCACTGCTGTCCTGCAGGGCCTTATAGCCACCCCTAATGCCTTATAGATCCAGCTTCCCTACCTCAGCTTTGGGATTCCACCCAAGTGTAATGACTGCAGCAGTGTAACACGATGAACATAGTACAGTTGTGTACCTACCATAAATGTAGATGTTCGAGTGTAAACACTGCTGCAGTCCAGGTTACCCTCCCTCCTTCCCCTCTTACTTTCTGGTACTTACCTAGGTCATCTACCCTTTATTACTTATGGGGAGTATTTGCTGGTAACTAAAAATGGTGGTTTGCTTTTCTTTTGCATATTTTACTAGCAATTTGAATTGCCTACCTATTTGGGGGAACCTGACATCTGGGACAAGAAAAACTGAAGAAAATGGCGTCTGCTGCATCTTGTATACCCCTGTCGCACTGATGTCAGGGAGGAGGCGACAAACAGACGCCGGACCAAGACTTTGGAACTCAGGCTGACTGAGGAACCGCCTGACAGCAGGTTAACCCAAGTGTAATGACTGCAGCAGTGTTTAAACATCTACATTTATGGTAGGTACAAAACTGTACTTTATTTTCAAAATATTACAAATGTAATAGTTATCGTTTACTGTGACTTGTATTATTTGGATGTTATGTAGTCCTATCTCGCCTACATTCTTCACCTGTGGGTTCGGAGCCAAATATCGGCTCCGACTCTGCCTATTTACTAGCTCGAAAGTCTTTGATTGGCTGGGCTAAGATTGTATCCCACAATACACTGCTCCACATCCCCAGATCTCGTTTGCCGCTTGTAGGGCTCGGACGTGGTCTCGACTTGGCTGTGGCTAAGTATTGCTAAAACCTTTTTCCTGTGAAATATTTGCTGATTGTTGTTATCCTAATAGAGCTTTTTCATAGCTGTTGTTGCTGCGTTAGTGTTTTGTGAGTTGAGTGTTTTGGTGTGTTGTGGAATCCCTAACTTCCCTCGGGCTAGGCCCGTTTCAGTTAGCGGACCTAGTCCTCCATTGTGGTGTGTGTCTGGCTGTCATTTTGGTGCGTTGTAGATTTAAGTGGAGAACCATTTTAGTTAGAGGTTCTCCCCTATGCCTTGGTTGTTTGTTGTACTTGTGTTGACTTTCGGTCTCTGTTAGCGGTTTCCCGCCTTTTGTCATGTGGCGGCTGCTACGGTTGTTGGCCTTAGAATGTCTAAGGAGCAGAAAGAGCATAAACCCTCAGGCTTTAAAAAGTGTACGAAGTGTGCTTATAAGATGTCCATCACAGATGGACAACTCTGTCTTTGTTTACTGTCTTGGAGCCATCCACGTACAGGAGTCGTGCAGTTTCTGCCACGCCTTTAGTGCTCGGGTGCTCCAAGAGTGGAAAAACAAATTAATCCTAAAGGAACTGCTAAAACCGTCCTTTGAGGAGGATTTAAGTTTGGCTCCCAGTCGAAGTCTAAATCCTCAAAATCCAAGAAAAGGTCTCTGGCTCTATCTATTGCTTCGGAGCCACCTTCTAAAATCACTATTGTTGTCTGCTTCCTCGGCTCCACAGTCATCGGGGCCGCAGGAGGTAGCTGTGTCTAGTGAGTCTGCGTCCGCTCCGATCGTACTGGAACCAATTCGGAGCTGGTCGCCAAGTTTTGAGGCAATGTTCTCCAGATAGGAGGTCTAGGTCTCCATCCATCTCCTCCAAGTCCTCCAGGCTTTCCGATTTGGATGTAGATAGGGTGGTGCAGAGGCTCCTACAGTCGCCGGTGTTGGCCAAACTTTTCTCGGCTCCGGAGCCGGCTCCTATGGTTGTTTCTGCTATTCCTCCTCCGAGAGCATCCTTGTCGTCAGAGCTGATAGGCTTCGCTCCGAGGGACGTTCCTGCACCGGCTCCGATCCCCCAGCGGGGTTTATCGGTGCCCACATCGGCTCAGACCTTGTCTGTTCCGTCCACAGGGTTCGAGACCCGGGTCTCCTCAGTCGGGCCCGAGGGGGATGCCTCGGAACACCCTTCAAGTTCCGAGCCTCCCTCTTGGTGCCTCTGCTGCGGGGACACCGGTCCCGGTCATGGCCTTGGAAGGGCGGTCAGTCCTCCAATTCGGGAGGTCCCGCCTTAGAGGCTATGCGGAGCACGCTGGCTAGGTCAGCTACTTCTCTCGGATCGGTTCTACCTTCCCCCACAACACCGGTGAGAGCTTCTGATGCCCACCTATCCTTGGACAGCAGAGCGCCAGGGCCTAAGGATACCCCCATGAGCGGTCCCCTTTTTTCTGAGGGGCCCTCAGAGCCTGTGCCTGAGGAACCCCTCCAGAAAGAAATTTTGCAAGAGGAAGCACATAGACTCCCAGGACGAGTCCCTCGCTTCCGATACTGACCTCGAGAAATCAGAGGGGTCCCCCAAGTCTTCCTCTGAGGACGTTTTGTTCTCCGATATCCTGGAGATCCTCAAACAAAGAGGAGACTGGCCCTCCAAAACCCCCTCTGAGGAGGAGTCAGTATTCCTTAAGGCTTTTGGCGCTCAGCCCTCTGCCTCCTGGGTGTCTCCACCTTTCGACGAGCTCCTTGACCTTATTTGTCGAAGGGTGTGGGAGAGTCCTGACTCTGTGGAGCCTGTTCCTCGACGCCCCAAGAAATTTTTGTCCGCTCCCCAAGGAAAAGAATTTTTAACTAAGGGAGTCCCGGTAGATGCTATGGTGGTGGCGGCAGCCACCCAGAAGGAAGTTGCTGAGTCTTCCTCTTTGGTCCATCCTCCTAACAAGGAGTCTAGGACTATGGACCGGTACGGGAAGCGTAACCAGTCTTCAGCTACCTTTACCTTGCGGTCGCTGAATTATTTGTCTCATTTCACGCGGCTCCAGAGAGATCTCCTTAAGAAGTTAGGAGATACTCTAGCGGGTAACTTACCTGAGGCGGTGGCCCAGACTGTCAGCGCTCAGCTCTCTACCCTCAACTCCATCGCTAACTCGTCCATGCGACTTATTTCTTATGCGGCCGAGGGAGCGAGTAGAGCGGCTAGCTCAGGGGTGGCCCTCAGGAGGCATGCCTGGCTACGCCTATGTCACTTTGCGGAGGCCTTTAAGTCTTCCTTCACTGATGCCCCCTTTGATGGTTCCTGCTTGTTCGGGACCAAAGTGAAAGACAGCCTCACCAGATGTGACCAAGAGGGAAAGACCTTGTCTGCCGTTGGAGTCCATTTTTCCCTCCCGTCGAGACCTTATCCCAAGGCTCAGTGAGGGGGAAATGTGTGGTTCAAGAAATCACAAAGGCCTTTTCCTGCCGCACAAGGTGAGACCCCCTCCCGAGGCGGGGGGGGGGTCGTATTCAGGGAGACGTTGCCCCAGAGGCAGAGGGTGCCCCCGCAATTTTGGGGACCGCGATTCCTTTCGTGGTTCCCCATACTCATTCCTGAGGGTGTACCCGACTCTGCTTCTCTGGAGCCAGTCGGGGGTCAAATTTCCCGGTATCTGGAAGCCTGGGTCAACATCACCCAGGACCGATGGGTATTGGGGATAATCGCCGGAGGTTACACCATCCCATTCTACTCTGCACCCCCTCCCATCAAACTGATCCCAGACGTTCCACCCAGTCAAAGGGATCAAGCAGCATCAGAGGTTTCTCAGCTGCTAGAAAAAGGAGTCATCCAACCAGTCCCCCCAGACCAGATCGGATTAGGGACTTACTCAAGATTCTTTTTGGTGCCGAAAAGAACGGGGGACCTGAGACCCATTTTGGATCTCAGCCAACTCAGTCATTACGTACGCAAGTCCAAATTCCGGATGGTCACGCTACAATCGATTCTCCCATTGTTGGGAAAAGAAGTATGGATGTGCTCCATCGACCTGAAGGATGCTTACTACCACATCAAAATGGACAGAGCATCCAGATGTCATCTACGCTTCCGGCTGGGAGCCAGGCATTTCCAGTTTCAAGCCCTGCCCTTCGGTGTCACCACAGCCCCTAGGGTGTTCAAGTGCATGGCAGTGGTGACGGCTCACTTGAGATGTCAAGGATTCCAGGTGTTTCCGTACCAGGATGACTGGCTCCTCTCCGCCCCCACCAAGCATCTACTACTTCAAAACAGAGATACTACCATCAATCTATGTCACCAGTTAGGCATTACAATAAACTGGAAAAAAATCTGCCTTGCTACCCTCACAGCGTGTTTCATTTATAGGAGCAGAGTTGGACACTATTCGATTGAGGGCATTCCTGCCACTGGAGAGGATCACGGGGTTGCAACAACAGGTTCGTACGACGATGCCTCTGAGACGTGTGAAGGCAAGGCTAATTATTCAATTACTGGGGACAATGGCGTCTACTATCATGATGGACCCGTTAGTGAGGTTACTAATGAGAATCCTGCAATGGCTCTTATTCACCCAATGGTCCTTTCAAAGACTACCGCTATCCCATCCAATCTTAATCACAGGCAAATGCAAGCAGGACCTCAGTTGGTGGCTATGCACCAACAACTTAAATGTAGGAAAACCGTTTGTACCACCCAACCCGGTAGCCACAGTGACCAAGGACGCCTCCCAGATAGGGTGGGGGGGCATTATCTCGGCAGGATGGTCCAAGGCACGTGGCAGGAGCACGAGATAGACTTGCACATAAATGTCCTGGAGATGAGGGCAGTGCTTTTTGCGTTGCAGGCACTTCAGGATGTCCTCCCTCTAGGGGACTATTGCAGTACACTCAGAGAACATGTCAGTAGTGTGGTATCTCAACAAGCAAGGAGGAACCCAATCTTACCCTCTGTGCAGGGAGGCCATGAGAGTGTGGAATTGGGCGATAGCTTCCCAACGGTCCTTGGTGGCAACGCACATCCCGGGGAAAACCAATGTGATTGCAGACAGGCTAAGCAGAGCAATCCTCATGCCCTACGAGTGGTCCCTGAACCACCGGGTGGCGGAAAGCATATTCAGCAGATGAGGGGTCAGCCTTGCTGCGATCTGTTTGCCAGTCCTCTCAATGCGAAATGCAGCAGCTACTTCTCGCTGATCCCCCCACTGGGGGAATCTCCAAGGGACGCTCTTGCGCACAATTGGCCCTCGGGTCTACTTTATGCTTTCCCTCAGTTTCCCCTTATCTCGAGGGTGATTCAGAAAGCGCTATCCTTGGGAAGCAGGTTGATTCTGATCCCGCCACACTGGGCTCGTTAAGTATGGTTCCCCTTCCTTCAACCTTACATTGTGGATACTCCTTGGATTCTGGACCCTCGTCCGGACTTGCTGACACATATGTCGGGACAGTTCCACCCCTCCCTGGGGACCCTCCGGCTGACTGCCTGGCTACTCCACTTCCATCCGTAGTCAGATGTCATGATTTTTCTCCAGACGTGGTCCATATTCTTTCATCCTCTCATAAACCATCCACTAGGAAGATCTACTCTAGTAAGTGGAAAAGGTTCTCAATATGGGCCCAGTCCAAAGGTATTGACCCCTACACAGCCCCCATCGATTCTGTTTTGGAATTTCTGTCTGCTTTGTTCTACCAAGGGTCTGCCTCAGCCACCATCAAAGTTCAGTTGGCAGCTATTTCAAATTTTCATGTAGCTTATGAACCTAGCTTAATGGCACACAGACTGTGTAAAGCATTCCTGAAAGGCACTCTTCTGCTTCGTCCCCCTGTATCTCAACCTGTTATGCCCTGGGGCCTCAGTTTTGTTCTGCAGGCTCTCACTCTCCCACCCTTCGAACCTGCGGCCTCCTGCGACTTAAAATTTCTTACATGGAAATCTGCCTTTGATAGCTATCACTTCAGCTAGACGAGTCTCAGAAATCCAGGCCCTATCAGCCCAGCCCCCATATTTGATATTCCATAAAGATAGTCTCTCTCAGACCAAATCCATCTTTTCTTCCCAAGGTGGCTTCCTTATCTAATATTAATCAGTCCATTGAACTGCTGGTGGTCTTCCCCAATTTTTCCAACAAGGCAGAGTACCAGTTTCATCTGTTGGATGTTCATAGACAACTGCGCTTTTATCTACATAGGACAAAAGATTGGCGGAAGTCAGACCAGCTCTTCATCTCGTTTTCGGAGAATCGCTTGGGGTCTGCGGTTTCCAAGGTCACCATCTCTAGGTGGATAGCTGGTTGCATCTCCTTTATTTATCAGGCAGGGGGAAAGAGTCTGCCCTTTCCAGTCAGGGCACATTCTACAAGAGCTGTTTCCACTTCCACAGCCTTTCAGACTAGGTTATCGATGGATGATATATGTGCAGCTGCAACGTGGGCTTCTCCTCACACATTTGTCTCCCATTACAAATTGGATGTGGTATCCAGGGGCAGATCATCTTTTGGCTCCACAGTGCTCAGGAGTATTTTCCATTGAGCCACCCAGGATGTAGGTGCTAGGGACGCTGTCCCACAGGTGAAGAATGTAGGCGAGATAGGACTACATAACATGAGTAAGTTATGTACTCACCATAACGTTAGATGTATGTAGTCCATATTGCCTCACATTCTTCATTACCCTCCCACCATCCCCCAGGCCTGGAGGATTTGGAGGAACACCATGCCCTTCTCGTATTGCAGAGTCCCTTTGGATAATTTGTTTGACCTCATTGTTAAGGGTGTGTGTGTGTTGGGGTGATGTATACTATTCTTCTGTTGGCAGCAAACTAGATCTGGGGATGTGGAGCAGTGTATTGTGGGATACCATCTTAGCCCAGCCAATCAAAGACTTTCAAGCTAGTAAATAGGCTGAGTCAGAGATGATATTCGGCTCTGAACTCACAGGTAAAGAATGTGAGGCGAGATGGACTACATACATCTAACGTTATAGTGAGTACATAACTTACTGTTTAAGACCTAAAATATAAAGAATACTACCACTTTAAAAATAGTTTAGGCTGAAGAGTTTGCCATTTGTACTTATTTCATAACACCTATGGTTCCAGAGATATGAACATTTGTTTGAAATGCTAGGACATCATTTGATTTTGTCAAAAAGGCTTGGGTGCCACCCATTGGAAGTTACAGTGCAAACTTCCTGTGCTCATTTGAAGTGAATGAGTTAAAAAAAAACTGCCCGTCTGGACTGTTCCACCAAAATCGTGTCAGTCAAGGCTTCTGGTAGCCTTCCCCTAAAGTACAAGCATTCTGAAAATAGACACCAGGAGAAGCAAGGGAAACAGGGCAGTTCATTGGGCACCACTGGTTTCCCTAGGTGTGGTGACACCAAACACTTGGGTGTCTTCACAGCCCCTGCCTTCAGGGTCCATTTAAGCAGAAGCCTGTAGTAAGACAGTGCTGCAGCCTGCTATACTTTTGACTATAGTCAGGATAGTTTTGGTTGAGAATTGTCCACTGTTTCTTAATGGTACATGGTGTGTCTGCCCACAAAGGGTTTGTGTAAGTGAGAGAACCCCCAATAAGGTATTCATTCTAAGTGCCATTGTTGCATGTGATCCACCCAAGTTTTTTTAGGAGATTCAACAAGAAAATGTTAAAAGGAAAGTTAGCTCTTTGGCCCTTCCTGGTGTAGACAGGCTTCATTCCCTTTACTCACAAGTTACCATGTCTGCTGTACCTCCACAGTCTAACCAAGTGGATATACCTACAAAAAGGGGGGGGGAATATGATAAGTGGTCCAAGAGAGGGATATATTGAAAACTGATCACCCTAGGTATAAGGGCATTGGTCCCATAAAGTCACACAGACACCTGGTAGGTCTAGGCCTCTGGCACAGTCTTTGAGAATGCTACCATATATTTGGTCATTCGCACATCCCCATGAATACAATGATAGCCTGATACTAGTGCCTGGACATTAGACACTGGTGTCATCCCCATGTCAGTGGATGGCAATATCCTCACCATTGTTAGGAGTTTTGCAGTGAAGAATTAGAGCTTAGGGATGCCCATCAAAAAATTAATAGACCTCCTGCAGCCGGCCATGCTTCTAGGATGATGCCTAAAAAAACTGGCATCCACTGTTTCCCATACATAACACATAGCAAGCCCTCCTTTTCAACTTTGAACCGGTTCAAGTTAACTCAGGATCTTCTACATTTCCTTCAGAATCTATGGCCAAAACAAGGCCAGCAGTCTCTGGCAGGAGTCACATTATGGAAGAAAAAAATGGAACCTTACTCTGAAAAGGGCTTTGACTACTATGATTCTAAAGAAGAGATGGATTTGGATTATAATTCCAATCCTCTTCCTCCTTATGTTATGCTAAGGTGACCGGGATGCACTGTCTTCTTAGTCTCCCCCAGAAGACATCTCATTTTAAGGGAATACTTTAATGATGGAACACTTCATGTAGGAAGTCAAAAGTCTGGCAGTCTCAGATGAAAAGTTTTTAGATTGACTTGTACCTTCTCCCAAACCTATGGTCACTCCTCAGTAGAGACCCTGCAAGATTCTTTTAAAGCAGCTTTCTTAGAGATTTGCAATCTCCTGCCAAGCTTTATAGGGTCCCAGTCTATTCACTCAACAGTTGGCTCTACCACTGTCTTAGTGTAAATGTTCCTGGAGGCTGAAAAGGGATCCAAGTTGGTTGCAGGACCCTTTCTTCTTCCTAATGACCAAGGAAGCTAGCTAGATTTTAAACTAGTTCAGAAGAATGGTATGCACATCAGCAACTCTAGCCTTTAGAGCCTTGAGCTGTAACGCCCGCACAATTTATGTATAAGGTTAACTTCTTAATTTCTCAGAAATCTGATTGGTTTACCCTGGTGAGAATAATCCATAACTCCCTTAAAAAATCTGCCAGTTTTGTCAAAGCTTTTTCTTACATATGAAGACTTGCAGTCGACTGCAAGTATGATGCTGTAGATGCAGTGTTTATGGGCTATTGCAACAGCATACGTGATTAGAAGACATTCCTGCTGGCTTGAGTGTACAACCCTTAACCTACCATATGAAAGATGCTCTTCTAAGTACACCTAAAGTAAGTCTTCATCATGTTTGATTTGGACACTGCTTGAGGAGCTTATATTCCAGATGGGAGTGTTCTGGGCAGCTGGAGTACTGAATATGTGAAGTAAAAAAAAAAAAACGGAGAAACTAGTGGTCATAACACTTTGTTGATGACCTTAGTCACAATAATTTGCAAAAATCATGAAATCCAGATAGTATTCTAGAGCAACAATCCTCTGTTCGTTACAGATGAGTGATTGTAACAAAAAATCAAATATTTTAATAGTGTTAGACATACTGGCTTCTGTATACTTAGAAGTAGGTGTGGAAAACATACGTGTTTAATTTTGAACCAGCCTATTCATTGCAACCAATATAAACAGGGCCGTAAATGTGCATTTTAGTATATCAAGTACCCACCCCCACACACTACTGCTAATTAGATCAAACTAAATACTAGTGAAGGAAAACTCTATTCACAACCCACATTCCAAGATCAGGTATTAAGAAAAGCATAACATGCATAAAGAGTTTTAACCAAGATTGCTTTCAGCTAACTAATGTAATAAAGCCTTCATCGGGTGTGTGATAAGAACTAAAATCATTCGTGTTTTCCCAGCTGAGAGAGTTATAAAGATAAGACAAAGCCAGACAGCACTTAATCGAACCACAGGTTGGACCATGCATCTTAGCATGGTAACCTTTTTTTTTAGGTTAATTCAAGTCTATGGGTGTGGCTGTCAGTTTGGAACATTTGTTCCTATTAGGAGGGTAACACTTCAATATTTGAAGATATATGTACTTTTATGTGTTAAGTTAATAGGTTTTAGAGGGTTATTGGGGTTGTATTATTGTTTAAGGGCTTTCAATAAAGCAAAGTTAACGTTAATGGTCTTACAGATAAACACAGAAACGAAAGTAGTGAACTGTATTAAAAACATTTAGAGTGCAACTAGCTATGCTACAGGCGCCTGACTTGGAAAATAACTGAATGTGTGAATACGATAGAGAGGTTTTCAGGATGGTTATTCAGCAAAATACCTGGGGCAAAGGAAGAGGGAAGTACTTGTATTAAGTGCAAGAGTCACTCCAGTAGTGATAGAAGAGAATAAAAAAGACTAATGGTAGATTTGTAGTACTAGACAAAGGAGGAGGAGGATTGCATTGGCATGTACTTGTATTCCACCAAAAACTGCTATAATGGAGCTTAAGAAAATTCTGGGAGAAATCTGCTTTCAGCAAAAAATATTACTTATGAGTAGGGCCTGGAATTTTGTTTGCAACAGTGAATGTGTGTCTGGGGAGCACAGAAAGGAAAATGTAACTAAGGAAAGTAGATTTTTAATGAAATTTAGGACAATATTTGGCATGGAAGATGTGAATTCAAAACTAGGAGTTTGGAGTGAATTTAGATATTATTCCCCAAGATACAAAATGTGGGCTAGGCTCGATGGTTTACATTTCACAAGAACACGTGCATTTAGTTGAAGGTCTTTATGTTCACCCAATAACTATTACAGATCATGCTCCAATAATATCTAAAATAAAAACAGGTTAATGAAATAAAAATGAGATGCTGGATCTTTTCCTCCTATCTGTTGAAAAGAGAGGAATTTAGGGAGTGGATAGTGGAAATTATTCAGGAGCTATTGGAGCCGCAGTGGTGCAGCAGTTAGCGTTGTCGCCTCACAGCAAGATGTTCTTCTGTTTGGTTCTCTGCTGGAGTGCCTTCTGTGTGGAGTCTGCATGTCCTCCCTGTGGTCGAGTGACATTAAAGACATGCAGGTAGGTGAGTGCGTGAATGGGCATGCCTTCTTTGAAGGTTGGGTGTCGGGCTGGCAACTCGGCACTGTAAAAATCCACTGCCAATCATTAGCAGACAGGAGTTCTACTGTGGCAACCCCTAACTGGGAAAAGCCGAAAGACGTAATTATATATTCAGGAGCTATTGGAAAAGATAAAAACTTCTTCTGAAAATGTAGAGTTTAAAATAGGGTGGAAATAAACCAATGGGAGATGTGTTTAAAAAGTAACAAGAATAATTTCGAAGGACTGAAAAATAAAAGTATTGCAAAATAGGGTGAATCTCAGAACAAGAGGAGTAGCAACTGCAAACTGCAAAAAAATTTTTGATAACTCTAGAGCACAAAAACTTAGCACGATGACTCAGGAAGCAGAAAGTAGAAGGGGCTGTCGCCAAGCTTAGGGAGCCTATAACACGTTGGATAACAAGGATTCCTCTAGAGGTTTTAGAAGTATTTTGGAAATTCTGTTAGTCTGTATAAAGCAGAGAAATATGGAAATCAAAAAAAGGTACAAATGGAAATGTGTATGGAAATTTAAGTATGCCAGGGTTAAAGGTAGAGGAGGTTCATTTACTAACATGATGAGAGAAAAATGGTGATGTCTCCGGGAATTTATGGTATTCTGGAGGTTTGGATGCTTGGAGAGAAAAACTGATAAAAGATCTGGAAAGTTTTGTTTAACAATATTTTGCGAGGAGGATAAGTACTACCATCCCGGAAGAAAATGGTGGTAGCTGTAATACCTAAAGAAGGTAAAGATCCATCAGATCCCTCTTTGTACAGATCCATTTCAATACTAAACCATGATTATAAAGTGTTTGACTACAATGTCTAAAAGAATGGCAGAAGTAATGCCAACATTGATGGATATGGATGAGTGTGTTTTTTTTTTTTGGAGGGAAGGCAAATTGACAACAGAGCACTGATCCAAAGGGAAGCAGATTATAAGGAAAAACACTTGCTGGTGGGTCTTGATGCAGAGAAAGCCTTTGACTGAGTAAGCTGGGACTTTGAGTAGAACAGTGTAAGCGTTTTGCATTCCCTGATAAAATTATGAGGTTGTTTAGGAGGATATATGAGTGAGTGGGGTCCTCTCTGATACTTTATGCTTGAGCAGAGGAACCAGCCCGGGGTGTCCTCTCCCCTTTTATTTGCATTATATTTAGAAAATAAGGGACTCAGAATTTCAAGGATACAATTCTTATGATAGTCAAGGAAAGATGGCTCTATTTGCAGATGTTATTTTATACCTGACAAAACTAGAAAGAGACATTAGTGTTATGGAACATACTGAGACAGTTTCATATCTTTTGTGGAAAAAATTAAGTAAGCTAAAACAAAGACATTAGTGGTAAATTATGTACTTGCACATCAGTTGGTTCAGCAATATCCATATTTTTGGGGACATGATAAAATGAAGTATTTAGGAGTAGAGATTAAAACTGATTCTGGTGTGGACGCTATGGATATGTGGGAAGAGGATAAACAAAAGATAATACAAAACCTGAGAAAATGGAAGCTCTGTTACATGGGTATTAATAGTAAAATACAAGCTGTTAAAATGTTTAGTGCCTTTAGTCTTGTACACAGATCGGGAATCTTTTTTTACCAACCAGAGGAGAAGTTGTGGATAACATAAAGAGCTGAAGGATTTTCTCTAGGAGGGGAAGACTGCAAGAGTCAAGTGAGAAACTTATTCTTCCAATAGAACAAGGCAGATTGAGATTATCCTAATTTAGGGATATTTTAGAGCAACAGAGTTAAGGGTGCTGTACATAGCGTAAGCAGAAAGCTACCAAAGTGGAAAGGGAGGATGAAATGGGGGAAACTCAAGAAACAAGGAGACACTGCGAATTTGGATGCAGACCTTTAAGGAGAACAATGTTCTTCTTTTGGCTTTTCCTGGTTAGGGGTCGCCACAGCAGAACTCTGGTCCGCTAATGATTGGCAGTAGATTATTTAGGGTGCTGAGTTGCCAGCTCGTTGCCCAGCCTTCAGCGAAGGCACGCCCATTCTACGCATGCCTTTCGAATGCCACTTGACCGTGAGGAGGACATGCAGACTCCACACAGAAGGTGCTCCAGCCAAGAATCTACTGGTAGAACCTCTTGCTGTGAGGAAACGTTACAGATGCACCACCGCGGCTTACCACCTTTAAGGAGAACAATAATCATACAAAATATATTATTCATAAAGTAGCAAAGTATTCTAAGAACTAAGCCAACATGGGAATGGAGAAAGGAGATTCTGCTGATTATGGATGATTGCAATTAGGGATACAGAGAATTAGGCAAGAGGGGGCTGGAATTGGTATTGGGAGCAAATAACTAGAGAGGGAAAGGTAATAGAATGGGAAGACTCCAAGAACTTCTTTGGACTGCAGATAAGAGATTACCTTCCCTATCAAGGACTGATATCAGAGTCTAGGCAATGAGAAAGAAATAGGGGGGATTCTAAATGAAAGATCAGCACTTGGTTTTTAGTAGAGTCTAGAACACAAGTTGCCATTAAGAAACGAATAATTAGTATAACATATAAAATATTGCATGATAACCATAAGAATCAATCAGAGGAGGTTAGAAAGCTTTGGGAAAAGAGATTAGGTAAGTAATTTACAAAGTTACAATGAGGGGATATATGTAGGTCTCCCAAATATGCAACAAAGTCTAGAAGATTTTAGTATCTTTATTTGGAAGGGTTTACACAAGTAATTTTTATACCCCAAGTAAACAGCAAATGTTGGAGGTGTGATGGGGAAGAAAAAGGTTGCTGGGAACATATTTCTGGGAGTGTAATGAGTTGGCAGACTTTAAGGATTCCCTGCAGGCTGCTTTGTCTGAGATACTGGATGAGCAAATTGATGTAACTAAGGAAATGACTTTTTGAGCTATGATACAGAATCAGAATTGCCTAGACCTAGAAAGGCCTTGCTGAGTCTAATTATGATGACTGCTAAAAAGTAATTACTAGAAAATGGAAATCAAAGTCTAAACCAACTTTACTACAAGTAGCGAAGACCGTAACAGATGTATAACAACTGGAATTGGGATCTTTGCACCTATCCTTTTCTAATAGGGAAAAATGAGAGTTGTGGGATCATTACATGCAGAAAAGGAGGGGGGTTTAAAATAAGGCAGGATGTGAATGAGATAAGTAATGTCTGACTAGATAAATTATAAGTGATGTATAATGTTTGCAGTTAAAATTGTGTTGGTATGGTTTATTTTCATGTATAGCCAATGAGGTGGTAAAAATCCCAATAAGGTCCACAAATGAAAAGACCACACCAGAACCACGAGTTGAACTCTTTAATAAAATACAAAAATGGTCAAGTGCTTTCGTCCCCACAGATAGGATTTCTTCAGAACCATTCATCATTAACATAACATCACTTAAATGAGTAAAAGCATCATGTGATATACTTGATCGTATTAATTTTAAAGGCAAAAGAAACATTTTAAAACCTTGTTAACACATTATAAAACCTTAGTTTTCTTTTTTAGTATTAGTACTATAGAGGTCCATTTGTTGATACCTAGTGCCATTGTGGCATTTAACCTTAATTGCCACTTTAATTCACACTCCTCTACTTTGTTTTTCCAATATGCCAAAAAGAAATGCATTGTCTTGACAATAATAGTGTGTGTTTAAAAAGGATTTAAACTTATTGAAAAGGATTTTGAATAAAAAATAAAAAGTTTTTTAGGTCAGCCTTACACACCAGTGAATGTGAAAAACAGGAGGGGGGGGGGCAGAGTATTTTGGAAAAAGAACAAGGGCAACTAGTTAGTTACAAGATGAAAGGCAAATTATTTTGGCTTTTGGAGGAAAAATTATGAGCTTTGAAGGGTTCGATCTATTTAATTATATGGAGATTCCCTTGAGAAAAACACATTTTTCATTACTCAGAAATAGTTTAAAATTTGTCCTGTCTAAAAAGATAGATTTGGCTGACACCTTAATAGAACTTCTATACATGAGGGAACTGAATCTTCAGTTATTTTTTTTTTTTTTTTAAAGGACAGTTGTATACATCATAATTTGAAACAAAATGTTAAAATAAAGGTACCATTCCAGCTACTTGTGCATGAATCTCTTGACTCTATTCAAAGAATCCTTGGAACACTTGTAGCTGCCCATTCTCAGACTAACTGCTTGGAGAATATAGCATTGCTAACATTAAGCACCATCTTTCATAGGGCATGTTTAAACTCGTTTTGGATCAAGTACTAAGAAATTCTACCTAGCCAAATAAAGATTTTCCCACTAGTGTTAAAGGAAGAGCATAGAAGTAGAAGTGTAACACCTACCTGAATTCTTGTGCCTTTGTTTACAAAGCCTCTTGAGAACGGTTTGTCCAGTTGAACAGTTCCTCAAGGAGATTCTGCAAGTTACTCCTCCTTTGGGAACTGAATCTCATTTGAGTTGACTTTGCCCCACCTTAAATTGGCTACCTTTAAATTTGTTGGATGGAAAATGACTCTGCTGATTGACATTACTTCAGCCAGAAGGGTTTCTACATTCTGAGCTTTAATGTGCAAAGAAGCACCTTCTTTTATGGTGACTATTACAGTCATAAATTATGGCAACCTCTGCTGCTGGCTGAGCCACATGATTTAAGTACTCTTTCCCTATGTCCTGAGTGATGTCACCTTACAAAGTATCAGGATCATGTTATTAAGCAACTCCAAGGTAGTTATGGGAGAGTGCAGGATAAAAGTGTGGAGGCAACTATTAGCCAATCATAGATTATTTTACATTTGGGTAAGCATGTCATAAAATGAGTACGATGCTGTTGGTACAGCAACTAGGGCTGCTGAATCATGGTCAGTTATTAGACCTTTTTAACTTCTCCCTGTCTGGGGATGTGAAGGTACAGCTCCTTACAACCCCTTTGCATAAGGGTCTGTTTAGACACCCATGTTTCAATGTATTTAAAAATCTGGAGGAGGGACATCTGGTATGATTGCAAGCAATATCTGTTTCCTTTCATGTGGCCACTGGTGAAAGCAACAAGAAGCCAGTATTTAAGTGGCAAAGTGAATTAAAGTTAGATACAGTGTTATTCTAAAGTTGACCATGTTTAAATCAAGAAGAAAGAGCAGTGAAAAGAAATGGAGCAGAGACCCAGAGAACAAGTGACCAAGCTACAGTTAGGGGATAATCATCCTGACTGTGTGGAAACACTAGAAATAAATACCGTGTAGATGATCCTATTGTCAAGTAACAGGAGAATTAATGAAATTGAGGATTTAGTAACTGATACTTTGGGCTAGTCTCTTTGTAGTCCAAGCTAGAGTTAAAGGAGAAAGGTACTGAAATAGGGGTTGTGTAAGAGGAGCTAAGAGAAATTGGTGGAGTTCGAGAGGGTCAGAAGGGTGAACCTCTGCTGTACCCATGTTCTTGAACAACTAGAAAGGAAGGACTGTTTGCAGTTCACACAAGCACAAATAAATGAGTAGACCACTATCCCAGAAAATGAAATACTAATAGAGAATGCATACACTCTTTACTTCCCTAGTGGATCAACTTGGAAAGCACTAAGACAGATAGTGGTGAAAGTACAATCATTCCAGCTAAAAGAGAGGTTCCTGGCTAATGTGGAATAATGTTAGTGTTGAAGATTGAAGTATTTTTTGGCAAATAATGACTTCAGTTAGCAGACAAAGGAGAAATAGATTCTTGCCTCCTGTTTCACACCATAAGAGTGAAGGATTTTGTTGGAAGCTTTACTGTTCTGCCAACTTTAGGGTTTTTTTTTCCAAGAGGTGCCAGCATTTTTTTTTAATTGGGCCTAGCACTGTCAGAAATTTGAAAATTCTCTCCAGAGAAAACTTTTACTATAAGCACAGGATCAGGACTCTCCTAAAATATTGAGCACACCAGCACAGACCCAAAATTCAGCTGCAAGAGTCTGTGTCAAATAGTTTCCACTTTTCAAGTTGAAGAAGGAAGAAAGGCATTGATGTGTGCTGTGATCTAAAAGGTTAGAAATCCTGGCTGGAAGCCATATCACAGAAATGCATGAAGTAGGCCATTTAGAGACAGAGGTCTGAAAAACTAATTGTTAATAAGCAAGATAGTCCAGCAGTTTAGATCCATATTGTTTTATACATTTTTTGCAAGTTTGTGTGTGTGTAGAGATGCACTCTTCCTATTCTATGTGCCCGCCATTAAATAAAAGTGAAGGTAAGGTGTAATTTTCCTTCATGTAGTATTTTTATCAATTCATTACCAGAATAAGTATAGCAAAGTTCAGCATGAACTTGGAAGATTGCTTTCACTTAGTATGAATTCTATTCAGAACAATTATGAGAGTAAGGAAGTAGATGTTACGTAGTCCAATCTCGCCTACATTCTTACTCACTGGTTTGGAGCCGAATATCGGATCCGACTTGGCCAACTTTTATTTTCTAGCACAAAGTCTCTTAGTGGCTGGGCTAAACAGGTATCCCATGTTGCACTGCTCCATAGCACCAGATCTCGTTTGCCGCTCGTGTAGTTAGGACGTGGTCTTGCTTGGCTGTGGCTAAGTACCTCTAAATTTCTATTTTCTCTTCAGAAAATTGTTGCTATTCAAACAAAAGCTATTTTTATAGCTATTTCTTCTTGTTTATTGTTTAAATATTGTTGAAGTATTGTCTGTGAGAGAGTTGGTATCCCTAACTGTTCCGGTGGGCTAGGCCCGTCTAAATTAGAGGCCCTAGTCCTCCTTTTTGTGTAGTGTTGTTACTTTTCTCTTATTGGCGTCCTGATTTGTAGTGTGTAGTTTTTTTTTCCTGGTTGAGTTTGTGTGTTGTAACGTTTTCAAAGAACCGTTTTACTTAGAGGTTCTTTGGGGTTGTGTGTAGTGATAGTTTTCCCACCTTTGCTGTTTTTCCGGCTAGGTCATCTCTTTGTTCTTGGTGTTTAGAATTCTAGTTGTGATGTCTAAGGATCAAAAGGAACATAAACCTTCGGGTTTTAAGAAATGCTCCAAATGTAACTATAAGATGTCCATTACGGATGGACATTGCGTATGTGTGTATTGCCTAGGAGCAATTCATTTGCAAGAATCCTGTAGCTTCTGCCACGCCTTCAGTCCGAGGGTGCTACAGGAAAGGAAAAATAAACTTATATTGAAGGGACACCTAAAACCTTTGTTTGAGGAGTCTTTCGACTTCTAGTACTCAGTCCAAGTCTAAAGCTTCGAAGGCGAAGAAAAGATTTCCGGCTCCATCTGTCTCCTCAGAGCCACCAGAGAAAACTTCTAAACTGGACTCTACCTCCTCGGATCCTCTGTCCTCGGGGCCGCAGGCAGTATCTGTTGTGCTGGAATTGACCTCGGCTCCAATTTTATTGGAACCCATTCGGAGCCGGTCTCCCAATGTTAGGCATGGTTCTCCTGATAGGAGATCCCAATCCCCCTCTCTGTCCTCCAAATCCTCCAGGCTTTCTGATTTGGATGTCGGTAGGGTGGTTCAGAGGCTCCTGCAGTCGCCGATGTTGGCAAAATTATTTTCGGCTCCGACCCAGTCGGCTCCGGCGCCCGTCCCGATGCTTGTGTCGATGGTTCCTCCTCCGAGCACTTCCTTGTCTTTGGAGCCAGAGTGCTCCACTCCAAGTGATGTTCTTGGGCCGGCTCCGATATCCCTCAAGGGTTTATTGGTGCCGACGTCGGCTCCAGCCATGTCGGCTCTGTCCACAGGTTTCGGTACTTGGGTTTCCTCGGTCGGGCCCGAGGGGGATACTTCGGGACATCTGTCTGTTCCGAGCCTTCCCCTCGGCCCATCGGCTCTGGGAGCCCTGACCCCGGTCATGGCCTCGGAGGCCGGTCGGTCCTCGGATTCGGGGGGACCCGCCTTCAAGGCCATGAGGAGCGCACTGGCCAGATCTTCAGTTACATCACCCGGATCGGTTATCCCGTCCCCTTCCACCCCAGCTAGAGCTTCTGATGTCCCCCTATCCTTAGATGGTGGAGCCCAAACGTCTAGGGATACCCCCAAGAGCAGTCCCCAACTTTCTGAGGGTCCCCCAGAGTCCGTGTCTGAGGAGCCCCCCAGAAAGAAGTTGTGCAAGAGGAAGCACATAGACTCCCAGGATGAGTCTCTCACGTCTGATATCGACCTCGAGGAGTCGGAGGGGTCCCCCAAGTCATCCTCCAATGATGTCTCTTTCTCCGACATCCTGGAGATATTGAGACAGAGAGGCGACTGGCCGTCCAAACCCCCTCTGAGGAGGAGTCAGTATTCCTCAAGGCTTTTGGTGCTCAACCCTCCACTTCCTGGGTGTCTCCACCTTTCGAGCTCCTGGATTTAATTTGTCGAAGGGTGTGGGAGAATCCTGATTTGGTGGAACCTGTGCCCAGAAGGCCCAATAAGTTTCTTTCTGCCCCCCCGGGAAAAAGTTCCTGTCCAAAGGGGTTTCTCTAGATGCCATGGTTGTGGCGGCAGCCACACAGCAGGACGTAGCCAATTCTTCTTCCTCCGTCCATCCTCCTAACAAGGAGTCCAGGAGCATGGACTGGTACGGGAAGCGTACCCTCCCGTCACTGACCTTCACCTTGTGGTCGCTGAACTGCCTTTGTCATTTTACTCGGCTCCAGAGAGATCTCCTCAATGAGTTAGGAGAAACTCTAGCGGCTAACGTACCTGAGGCGTTAGCACACATGGTTAATGCCCAGGTGTCTACCCTCAATTCGATTGTCAACTAGTCTATGAGGCTCATTTTGTATGCAGCCGAGGGGGCGAGTAGGGCAGATAGTTCAGGAGTAGCCCTCAGGAGGCAAGCCTGGATGCGCCCGTGTCATTTCGCGGAGGCCTTCAAGTCTTACTACACTGACGCCCCCTTTGATGGGTCCTCACTTTTTGTTACCAAAATGAAAGACACCCTCACCAGATGCGAGCAAGAGGGAAAGACCCTGTCTGCCGTAGGGGTCCATTTTTCCCTTCCCTCTAGGCCTTACCCCAAGGCTCAGAGAGGAGGGAAGATGTGGTTCAAGAAATCACAGAAGTTTTTCACTGCCGCACAAGGTGAGTCCCCCTCCAGAGGCAGAGGAGGGGGGGGTTATTCTGGAAGACGCCGCCCTAGAGGCAGAGGAGGCCCCCGCAACTCGGGAGACCGTGATTCCTTTCGCATTTCGTCTTACCATTGTTCCTGATGTGTTGCCCAACTGTGCTATTCCGGAGCCAGTCGGGGGCCGCATTTCGTTGTACCCGGAAGCCTGGGAAAGCATCACCCAGGATCGATGGGTGCTACGAATAGTTTCCGGAGGTTATAACATTCCCTTTTTGTCCGATCCCCCTCCAGTCAGGAGAATCCCAGACGTTCCACCCAGTCAAAGGGATCACGCAGCATTAGAAGTGTCAAAGCTGCTAAAGAAAGGAGTCATCCAACCTGTCCCCTCAGACCAAATCGGATTAGAGACTTACTCAAGACTCTCTTTGGTGCCGAAAAGAACAAGGGACCTGAGACCCATTCTAGATCTCAACTGATTAAACCACTACGTTCTGAAGTCCAAGTTCCGAATGGTCACCCTTCAGTCCATTTTCCCGTTGCTGGGAAAAGTGTGGATGTGCTCCATCGACCTCAAGGATGCTTACTACCATATCAAAATGGACAGGGCATCCAGGAGTCACTTACGCTTCCGGCTGGGAGCCAGTCATTTGCAGTTTCGTGCCCTGCCCTTTGGTCTCACCACAGCCTCCAGGGTGTTCAACAAGTGCTTGGCGGTGGTGACAGCTCACTTGAGACGTCAAGGATTCCAAGTGTTTCCATACCTGGACAACTGGCTCCTCACCGCCCCCACCAGGCATCTTCTCATCCGGGCCAGGGACGCTACCATTACCCTCTGTCAACAACTAGGAATTACCTTGAACTGGGAAAAATCTGCCTTGCTGCCCTCACAGCATGTCAGATGTATAGGCGCAGAGCTAGACACCATCTAAATGTGGGCCTTCCTGCCCCAAGAAAGGATGGGAGTGTTGCAGAGTCAGGTTCACGCTTTGTTATCCCTCAGGAAAGTACAAGCGAGATGGGTGCTTCAGCTTCTGGGATCCAGCTACCATTATGTTAGTGCCTCTAGCGAGATTACACATGAGGCTTCTTCAGTGGCTGCCCAATGGTCTTTCCAGAAACTCCCCCTTTCCCATCAGATCCTACTCACGGACCGATGCAAGCAGGATCTCCGTTGGTGGCCATTTTCCACCAATCTGGACGAGGGAAAACCATTTGTTCCTTCATCACCTGTCGCCACGGTGACCACGGACGCCTCCCAGATGGGGTGAGGGGGCATTATCTTGGCAGGACGGTCCAAGGCACATGGCAAGATCATGAGGTACATCTGCACATCAATGTTTTAGAGATGAGAGCGGTGTTATTGGCGTTGTGGGCACTTCAGAGCTCTCTTCCTCTGAGAACGATTGCAATTCACTCGGACTACATGTCCGTTGTGTGGTACCTAAACAAGCAAGGAGGAACCAGATCTTACCCCCTGTGCAGAGAGACCATGCGAGTGTGGCAGTGGGCAGTGTCTTCCCAACGGTTTCTAGTGGCAATGCACATTCCGGGGAAGGCCAATGTGATAGCAGACAGGCTGAGCAGAGCTATTCTGATGCCTTATGAGTGGTCCCTGAACCTTCAGGTTGCAGAACAGATTTTCAGCAGGTGGGGTCAGCCTTGCTGCAATCTTTTTGCCAATCCCCTCAATGCCAAATGCAGCAGCTACTTCACCCTGATTCCCCCACAGGGGGAGTCACCCAGGGACGCTCTAGTCCATGATTGGCCCTCCAGTCTGCTCTATGCTTTCCCTCTGTTTCCAAGAGTGATTCAGAAAGCCATATCCTCTGGAAGCAAGATGATTCTAATTGCCCCACACTGGCCTCGCCAAGTCTGGTTCTCCTTTCTTCGTCAATTCCCAGTGGACAGTCCTTGGATTCTGGACCTAGTACCAGACCTACTGACATACATGTCGGGGCAGTTCCATTCCTCCCTGCGGACCCTCAGGTTGACAGCCTGGCTACTCCACTTCCATCGTTAGTCAGACTTCATCGTTTTTCGCCTGAGGTGGTGCACATTTTATCCTCTTCTCATAAGTCTTCCACCAGGAAGATTTATTCCAGCAAATGGAAGAGATTTTCCATTTGGGCTCATGCCCAAGGACTTGACCCTTACGCAGCCCCAATTCCAGCTGTTTTGGATTTTTTGTCCATGCTCTTTCGGCAGGGTTCTGCTCCTGCTACCATTAAAATGCAGCTGGCTGCTATTTCTAATTTTCATACCTCCTACGAGCCTTCCCTTATGGCCCATAAACTCTGTAAGGCCTTTCTGAAGGGCACCTTGTTACTCCGGCCTCCTGTGTCAGAACCTATCATGCCCTGGGATCTAAACTTTGTTTTGCAAGCCATGACTTCCCCACCTTTCGAACCAGCTGCCTCCCGTGAGTTAAAGTTTCTGTCTTGGAAGACTGCTTTCCTAATAGCCATCACATTAGCCAGACGGGTGTCAGAGATTCAAGCTCTGTCCATCAAACCCCCGTATTAAATCTTCCATAAAGACAGGGTTTCTCTTCGACCTAATCCGTCCTTTCTTCCTAAAGTAGCATCTACTGTTAATCTCAATCAGTCTATTGAGCTGCCAGTTTTCTTCCCTCAATTCTCGAACAAAGCAGAGTTTAGATTTCATCAATTGGACGTGCACAGGCAATTACGATTCTACTTACCCAGGACAAAACAACTACGAAAAGCTGACCAATTGTTTGTGTCTTTTTCAGAAAGTAGAGCAGGATCCCCTATTTCCAAGGTTACAATCTCCAGATGGATTTCAAGTTGTATTTCCTTTATTTATTCCTCAGAGGGCAGAAATCTACCGTTCCCCGTCAAGGCTCACTCTACTAGGGCTGTTTCTGCGTCGATAGCTTACCATGCCAGGCTATCTTTGGATGATATTTGTGCTGCAGCCACGTGGACTTCCCCACACACCTTTATTACTCATTACAAACTGGACGTGACTTCTGGGAGCCAGCTTCCTTTGGTTCCACAGTCCTCAGGAGTATCTTCCTTTGAGCCTCCCAGGATAGAGGTGCTGGGGATGCTGTCCCGTGAGTAAGAATGTAGGCGAGACTGGACTACATAACATCAAGAAGTTATGTACTCACCATAACGTTCGATGTATGTAGTCCATCTCGCCTCACATTCTTACATACCCTCCCACCTGCCCCCTTCCTGGAGGATTTGGAGGTTGGAATTGGTGTTTGAGTACCCTTCAATGGTAGTTGTTTTTCTTATTCCCCTTGATAGTGTTCTACTGTAGTGGGTTGTTATGCATGAGGTTAGATTGTAGGTTCGCAGCAAACTAGATCTGGGGCTATGGAGCAGTGCAACATGGGATACCTGTTTAGCCCAGCCAATAAGAGACTTTGTTCTAGAAAATAAAAGTTGGCTGAGTCGGAGCCGATATTCGGCTCCGAACCCATGAGTAAGAATGTGAGGCGAGTTGGACTACATACATCGAACGTTATGGTGAGTACATAACTTATTGTTTTTTTAATGGTCAAAGGTGTGCCCACTTTGAAATTGAAGGTCTGAGATTGGTGGTACCTGGAAAAAAATCTGCTTACTTTATCAGTGACCAGGATTATCTGTCTGGTAACCCATGGAAAAGGTCAAGGCAGCTAAGCTGCAAGACTAAATTTAGCAAACTAATTTGGAGCTCTAAAAGCATTAGAAGAGTGACCCTAGAAAGTATGCAAATAGGGAACAAATCACTTTCTTCTTATTTGTCCAGGCACTGTGTTGCTTTATGAAGTAGAGCGCAGGAGGAAAATGAATCTTCCAAGTAAGATTTAAAGATATTAAACTATCAGAGCAGTAAACTGTTTTTAAGCAAAGTGCCAAACCTCTTCAGCGTAATGGGCAGAGTTTGTTTTGGAGAAGGGTTAAATAAAGCAAGTGCTCTTTTTTGAAAAGCAGACAATAAGTTGTTAAACTTGTAAAGAGTTTGTATTTTAAAACCCATGATTAAAGTATTGTTTATTTATGGTGTTTTTAAGCTTTATAGTAAATGTATTTATTATTTTATTTATTACTATTGTACTGTATATAGTTACAGCAATTTTGTGTTTATATGTGTTATTGAAAACATTGCGTTTGATGTAAAATCTTGGTTTATTCTTGACTGATAGGAATCTGTTCTGATCCTCTAAACCAGTTAGGCCATTATACAGCTTACGCCAGCCAAAAACTCTCAAGCCAATTCTCTACCCGCAATGCCCCTGTGTTCATTACACCAGATCTCGTTTGCCGCTCTGTCAGCAAGACACGTCGGCCTTCTCTCATCCAAGTGTTGCCTTATTTTTCTACTTTTAGTGAGAAAGTTATATATTTTGCCTTAAACTCCTTCCAGTTCTGTTTGTTTTCTATCGTACTTATAAATTACTGTATTTTCCTTCTCTACCCACCCCTTTTCTAACTCATTGGGTTTTTCTTCATACCATCATTGGCACTAGCCCTTTTCTACGTCAGGTAATCTTATCTACCATCATTGGTAGATTTCTCCTCCTCCTCTTTCCTCTTGTGTGGGTGTAAGAGTGTGGTTTTCTTTTTCAGTGTATTTTTATTTTTGCCCTTCATTTTTGGATATGTCTGACAAACAAACCATGACTGAAAAATTTCCTGACAAACCCCTAAGGGTACGTCAGGTTTCAAATGTGAAGACTGTGATGGGAAGTTGCCCAATTCTGATGGGTATCTTTCTTGTGTATAATGCTTAGGGGCACCTCAGTTGTTACTAGAGTGTGAAATTTGTTAGGGGTTCAAAGAACATTGTCAAGAGTGTTGGTACAAGCTTTTGCTCAAAGGTCTCCTTAAATCCCCCTTCACTGAAGCCTTGTCCAAAGCAGACATGAAAAAGGATCCTTCAAAAAAGAAAAGCCTGTCTGTACCGACCTAATCGTCTGTTCCAGAGGCTCCCACTTGGAATTCCTCGGTTCCGCATTCTTCAGAACAGATGACCAAGGCTCTGAGATTTCAGACTTGACTCCTCCGCACCATAAACCTCTACAGTGCCATCAACTGCCTTGGCAATGACGTCTGTGGTTAGTGGCTCAGCACCGGCTTCACCTATTTCAATGCAGCCTGCTACATCAGCACCAATGCAATTTCAATCTACCCTCTCAGCGCTGAAATCTATATTGGAAGTGCCCAGGACAAGATATTCTCCTATGATAGATCCCTATGTAGGACAAGTACTAAGCCCATTTTTAGAATGCCCTGAGTCTCCTTTGGCCCTCTTGATAAAGTCCTCCAGGAGTCTCTCAGAACTGGATGTCATTTGGTAGATCAGCTGTTACTGGCCAGAGGTATCCCTTTCCCTTCTCATCTGGATTTGGAATCTTTTCTCCTGGGACTCCTAATTATCACTGTCTGACCACGACTGCAGTTTCAGAGCACAGCACTTCAATACCCCCGGTACCGTCTGTCTCAGTTCCAGAAGTTGCTCTGACCTCTTCAGTTCCTGTTTCAGAGCTGAGTCTTGGGGTCAAGACCCCTCCTTCGGTTCTGGGGTTCCCAGATCTGCACCCACTTTGGGTACAGTGTCAGTCTTGGTTCCAGAAACCCTGGCCTTGGAGGGTGGCTCCTAAGAACTGAGTATGACCTCTGTTCCGAGGTGGTCTTTCTCGGTTCTGGGCTCCAAATTCTCTTTCTACAGGCTCCCAACTGGTCCCACCCATATCGGAGTGACATGTTTCCCTTTCCTCTGGTCCAGATTTGACACCTATATCTACAACAGGACAGCGAGCACCAAAACTTCAAGTTATCCATCCACAGGGTCCTTCTTCAGAGTCCTCCCCAGAGATCCCCACTGAGGAGCCACCCCGAAAAAGAACTTGCAAGAGGAAGCATCTAGATTCCCCTGAAGAATCTGTCACAAAAGACCTGAATTTCGATGAAGGGGAGAGTTCCCCACAGTCACCCCCTAAGGATGTCTCCTTTGGAGACATCCTCAAGATTTTGAAATAGAGGGGTAACTGGAATTCCCAAGTCCCATCCTCTGAGGACATTGTGTAGTTGCAAGCCTTTGGTGCTCAGCCATCTACCTCCTGGGTATCTCCACCCGCTGACTACCTGTTAAAACTAATCATGCAGCGGGCTTGGAAGGCTCCTGACTCCACAGAGCCTGCTCATCGGAAGACCACCAATATTGGGTAAAGGGTTTGTCAGATGCCATGGTGGTGGCAGCAGCCACTAAAAAGGAACTAGCCGACTAGAGTCCCTCTGTTAATCCTCCAAACAGAGTCCAGGACGATAGACGGGGTCTGGAAAGTGGATCTGCACTTCATCGACCTTCGTACTTGGGTCCTTGAATTTTATGGCACATTTTACAAGACTCCAGAGAGACCTGATTAAGGAATTATCAGAAACTCTAGGTGGAGCTGTGTCCGGCGAAGTATAAGATATGGTTGCCTCACAGCTAGCCACCCTGGTATCCATTTTGAACTCATCGCCCATGCAGTTGAAGCGATGACCAGGGCAGCTAGTTCCAGTGTTGCCATTAGGTGACATGCCTGGATGCGCTTGTGTGACTTTGCGTAGCCCTTCGTCTTCCTTTGTCAATGCTCCATTTGACGGTTCTTCCCTGTTTGGCCCTAAAGTTAAGGACACACTTACCAGATGTGAAAAGGGTGGTAAGACCTTGTCTGCCTTGGGCATTAATTTTTCTACTCTTCAACGATCCTTCTCCAGGAATCAGAGGAGTGGGAAAATGTGGTTCAAAAAGTCTCAGAAATCTTTTCATGATGCATGTGGCAACGGTTCTCTTCGAGGCAGAGGGGGGAGCTCAGATGGAAGACGCCAACCCCAAGGCAGAGGTGGCCTATGAAACCAGGGGTCCAGAGATTCCTTCTCTGGACAGCCCTACCAGTGTTGTTGAAAGGTGGCCTGATTGCTTACCTATGGAAGACTTTCTCTGCACCTGTCAGCCTGGTGGCAAATGACAACTGATTCATGGGTGCAGAAGATCATTGCCAGAGGCTACAGTATCCCTTTCAATAAAACTCCCAGCTGTATATGTATATCTACATGGTGCTGAGGCTTAAGTGTGTGGCAGAAGAGCACTGCTGCCTTGGGCTGTGATCAACACCAGTTGTATCCAAATATGTGTTATAAAACAGTGTAAGAAACTTCTCTATGTGGAAGATTTTCAGTCCATATATTTCTAGTTAATCACTGTATATTAATCAGATCAGACAATAGTAGTAGAAGTAGCGAACGTAAACCCGTCAAGTCAAAAAGTAATAATAGAAAATATATAATTCTACAGCATTACTAAGTATTCGAAAGTAATCCAAGCAAGGCAGGCCGTCTGTTTCCAGTCGAAAATCCTTTATTAAGTACACAGACAAGCGATCCAAGTAAAACAAAAATAGAGTAATAATTTCCTCACAAGCTTTCTAAATATATATATACTTTTTATCAGGCATGGGAGTGGTTTATTGTGCTGTAAGACAAAGTGTTATTGGTACACATGAAGACAAACTTGTGTAAGAACGCAAAAACTGCACAGCAACACCCACGAATCCTTGACACAGCACACTAGTCCCAAAGCAAAGTACACAAGAAAGCGAAAGATGTACTTTAATAACTTTAAGTGTACAACAATATAATCCACTTTTCGTTAACACAAATAGTTCAACTTCTTCAGAAAAATTCATTCAAGAATTTTTCTGAAGAAGTTGAACTATTTGTGTTAACGAAAAGTGGATTATATTGTTGTACACTTAAAGTTATTAAAGTACATCTTTCGCTTTCTTGTGTACTTTGCTTTGGGACTAGTGTGTTGCTGTGTTATTGGTACACATGTTAAATTCATATCCCTTCCCCCATCAGTGTGACATTCGAGCTGGTCCTGCCCTACCTAGTAGCTGTCTTAATAATATATAGCCCTAATGTACTTTAATGGTACATCTTATTTAACCAAATTATTAAGTAGATTATTAAGTCTGTGATTTTATCCAAGGCAATATACTACATGGCTGGAAATATATCAACCTTAGTTCATTTTGTGATCAAAAATTATATATAAATATATGCATATACATTTTGCATGTAAAAATCAGTTTCTATTTTCATAACCTATTGTTAACAAAGATCGCTTTCGTCCTTCTAGACTTCAGGTTTGTGTACAAGAACCCTAAAAACCTATATAATTGTATAATTAGTTAGTATTGTTATTACCATCATTTTGAATAAAGTGGAAAAAAGAGAACTAGAAAAAAATAAGACAAAATGTATTTATGATGATGGAAACAAAATATACACTTAAATATCAAATGATTTAAAATGGTATTTAAAACCAGTTTGTAGAAAAAAATAATAAAATAAAATAAAATACAATTAGTCATGTAAACAATGTGGCAATTTTCTAAGTTCCAGTGCACTTTTAATTGAACAGTAATAGTTTAGTCCAGGCTTTCTAAAAGAGTTCAGCTTTAATTGCCACATGAGTTCATGTTTCTCCAGAATATTCGGGATGTCTCCTTCAAGATCACCCATGTCTATGTGATCCAGGATCTGGAACTTAAAACCTGTGTGTCTTTTATGAAGAGAAAGGTGTTTGGCTAGTGCATTATTTTTACATCCAGAGCGGATTTCTGACAGATGACAAGAAATCCTTCGCTTGAGTTTATTTACAGTCTTCCCCACATAGAATGTATCACATTCATTGCACTGTGCCCTGTAAATTAATTTTTTAGTGTTACAGTCACCCCCTGCACTGGTTTTAATGATCTTCTTTAAATAAGGGCAATAAAAACTATCACCTTGCTGTATAAATATACAAAATGTACAATTAGTTTCACATCTTTTAGTGCTTTTCTCACATGGTCTAGGTTTAAATTCAACAAAACTTCTAATATTCCTGGCCTTCCTATAAACAAATGATGGGGTTTCACCTAAGATGTTAATCAGAAAAGGGTTTCCTGTGACAATGTCCCAGTTTTCTTCAATAATATTTTTGATACTGTGATAATCCAAAGTGTATGTCAGGATACAGCTATTTTTGCATTTGTTATTCTCTGTGGAATTACTTAACATTTTTCTACTGGGGAGGTTGAGTGAAGGTGCTTCAGTCCTTTTCAGTTCTATAATGGGTTCCAGGATGTTTTTTAACATCTGACTTTCATAGCCTCTCAATAGAAAATCATTCTCTAAGTTGTTCAGGTTTCACAAAAATGGTTCCATCTCTGTGGTAATTCGAGCTAATCTATAGTCTTGGGATTTCACTACATTATACTTGGTTTTTGTAGGATGTAGACTTTTACTGTGGAGTAATAAGTTAACCCTCGTTGGTTTTCTGAATAGATCAGTGGTGATTCTGTTATTGCTGGTGTCCTTGGAAATCTGCATATCTAAGAAAGTGGTTGAAGTACAGGTATGGGAAGAGGTAAACTTCAGGAAGGGGGTTGTTTGATTGAGGTAAGTGATAAAATCTCCAAGATGCAAGGTGTCACCTTCCCACACAATAAAGACATCATCAATAAAACGTAAATACTGTACAGCCAAAGAGCACAGTTACGAATTCTGGCTTACCAGGAATTCACCCACCTTGCTATCATCTCACTGCCTTCTATTCCTATCCTGCCAGTAGTGATTATATTTTGATTACAAATACTTTGCATTTTTATGCATGCACACTGTATTTAGTAGTAGCTAGTTATACATTTTAAAATGCAACAACCTCTTCCTGCTTTTATGATAATGTGCTACCATCTTTTTCTCACACCAAGGTCGCAATTACAGTATACTTATAAAATATGCTAATCATACTATTGATGTGGTAGCTATGGTCGAGCAGTCTCTCTACAAATTTTGCATGCCAGCACTTATTCACCACTTTTCTCCAACTATGCTTGTATAACTCATTACATGTGAGTGATACCTGCAGGTGCATCTGTAGTTGACTCCTACTGACACCTCTAGGCATCAGATATTACTGGTTCATATTTGCATCAATAATTCTAAAACTGTTATCTACAAGGTTTTAAAAAAAATCATCTTCAAGCTTACGCAATGGCAAACTCAACTGCGTTAATATTTGACCTCTAATGCAGATAAATATTAACTGTTGTTTTTATAATATTAATTTTTATTGAAATAATTTTCACATTTTTTCTAAATATCTTAACCAAGTAATACAGACAGAACTCCTTATCCTCATTTGAAAGCTCTCAGCTAGATGAATAGAATGCTGCTGACAGTGTGTTCAGCTTGAGTGGTTGCTGAGATATTGTAAGTTGTTTGCAAAATATTACAAATGTAATGGTTAGTGGGTTTACTGTGACTTATAAAATTGTTTAAGACCTAGAACTTAAAGAATAATGTGACTATAAAATTAATTTTTTCTGATTAGTTTTTCATTTATGCTTCTTTCATAACCCCCTATGGTTCCGGTTCCAGAGATATTAACATTTGTTTGAAATGTGAGGATGTAATTTGATTCTGTCAAAAGGCTTGGGCTCTGCCCACTGGAAGTTGCAGTGCAAACTTCCTGAGCTCCATTAGAGAGAATGAGATAAATTAACCTTGACGCAATATTTTTTAATGAAATAATACAATTTGTAAATAAATTAGGTAATGCACTTTTAAAATTAAGCATAAGGACGCACACATTTCTTGTTTAGGAAAAGAAGCATTAAAAATTTGATCAGGTAGATGGTATTAGAAAAAAACACTATTGGCTGTCTAGCCCAATTGCTGCCTATAACTAAAGGCAACAATAATCTACATCCCTCTGACTGAAGACCATTTGCCAGTTCAAAAAAATCTTAGAAGCAAAATTTAGACTCAAACTCTCTCTTTGATTGCACAGCAGGCTTCCTCTGATGTTCATCGTGTTTCACTGTTGCAGTCATGACTGTAGGGTTCTCCCCTGCCGGCAGGCAGTCCTCGGTTGGCCAGAATCCCAAAGTCTGGGTCCGGCGTTGGCTGTTCAGCCATGCTCCCTGACGTCAGAGTGCCAGGAGTACAAAGCTGACAGCCAACGCCATGTTCTCCAGTTTTTCTTGCCGTGCAGTGATAGCAGTTCGCAAGTGCCGGTCGGCTGACTCCTGACAATTTTTTCTCAACAAACTTCAGTCCAAAGACTTTCTTCTCCTACTCAAAGCTAAGTACCCCGTTGAAACTTTTTCTTGCTCCAGTCCAATGTCAGAAAAAGTTAATAATTGTATTTCATGTGGGAAGCAAATACCTCATAAGGATTTTCATTCTTACTGTATTCCTTGCTTAGGCCCTGACCACGACGTAGCTAGTTGTCGGTTTTGTGCTAGATTCAATCAACGTACAATTAAACAAAGGTACGATTTTGCATTTCATTACTTCGGTAGGCGTTTTAATTACAAAATGTCGTCGGATACGGTTCCGGCTACAGGAGTTCACAAACGACGCAAGGACAAAGACAGGCCTCCGAGGTCCAAATCAGACGATATCGTTCAAGCAGAGCCAGCTTCAGGTTCGGCCGTCGTCAGTGTGGCACTTTTGCAGCCTCTGTCGTCGGCCATTTCGGAACCTATGGCCGAAACGGACTCCCACGAGGAGCCAACTAGGCCTTTGAATATTTCTGTTGTAGGACCTTCGGACAATGCTCCTTCGGATGGGTCCGGAGCCGCTGTGCAGGTACCGGCTTCCGAAGGGGTTTTCAGGCCTACTCAACTTCTAATAAAGGCAAAGCCTCCTTCCAAATCAAAGACTGCAACACAGGCCTCTTCTGATCCGGCTCCCAAGTCACAGAAACAGTTACTTAAGATGACGGAGGACTTACTTACTATGATTAGGGGTTCACATCCCCCTCCAAGACAGGAAGTTTACTATGACTCCTCTGATCAGGCTTCTGTTTCTTCAGTTTCTTCTTCTGACCAAGAATATTCTTTCCCTCCTTATGAGGATTCTGATGCTGAGGAATCCATTCCTTCAGCTTCTCCCCCTAAGGACTTCTCTTTTGGGGAAACTTTGCATGAAATGAGGGAACATTTCCACTGGGAAGGACAGGAGTATTCGGAATCTAAGAAAAGACTAAGGGATTTTCTTCTTCTTCCCCAACATAGACCCCTGGCTATTCCTCCTATTTTGGATATTGTGGATGATGCTTTTTCGGAGGCTAACTTAACCCCTGACTCTTTTCCTCCAGCTCCTGTTAAGCCTGACAGATATTACAGGGTTCTTGATTCCCACCAATTTTTTATACAAGAACCCTACTGCTGACCCTGAAACCCTTTCTCAGGGCCTAAGGGAGTTAAGGCCGCTTCTGCTAAAAACCCCATTCCCACTGAGAAGGATTCCAGATCTTTAGAAAGATGGGGCAAAAAAGTGTACACTTCTGCTACTTTATCTATTAGGGCTTTAAACTGTCAGTTTCATATGCTGAAATACCAGCAATTTCTCCTGTCTGTTTTAAAACAAAAGCTAACTTCCATTTCCGCCTGTGCAGATGATAAGGAATTACATGACTTAATGCATGCCACTGAACAAGTTGGGAAGCATGGTTTACACTGTGGATTTGATGCCTTGGAGGCTTCTTGTAGGGCTGCTGCCTCTGGCACAGTAATTAGAAGGCATGCATGGTTAAAGGAACAAAATTTGCCAGATCAAGTAAAAGCTAAATTATTGGCATAATGTTTTGTTTGGATCTAAAGCTGAAGAGGTGATTAAAAAGATGGAGGACAAGGCAAAATCCATGCAAACAGTTAAAGATTTCTTACAAGTACAGCCACCCAGATTTAGTAGGAATTGGCCTACTAAAAATTGGTCCTTTCCCAATTCAGACAGGCCTCAGAGGGGTAGATACAGACGCTCCCGAGGAAGGCCTCAAACACAAGCCTCTTATAGACCAAGACAGTGGACTGCTTCCACCCCTAGGGGAGGAGAGGACAGGTCGCAAGCTCATAGGAAACAGACTCAATGCCTCCCTCTGTTGGGCTGCAGGAACTTCTTGCCTGGAAGCCCCTCTCGGAGGAAAACTTTCTCTTTTTCACCAAAATTGGACTCATATAACCCAAGACAAGTGGGTTCTGGATGTGGTTCCAAGAGGATACAAATTCCATTTTCATACCCTACCAAGGCCAAGCAGATAGCCAGATCTTCCAAAACATCAATGGACAGAGGCCTTAAACCAGGTGGAAGCTCTCTTGGCTATGAAAGCCATAGAACCAGTTCCACTTTCAGAGATGGGACAAGGTTTTTACTCAAGGCTCTTTCTAGTCCCCAGGAAGCAAAATTCATGGAGACCCATTCTGGATCTGTCAGTCTTGAACACTTTTCTAGAGATACCAAAATTCAAGATGCTTACTCTACAGCAGCTACTTCCAATGCTGACCAAAAATGCATGGATGGTAACTTTAGATTTAAAGGAGGCATATTTACACATTCCCATCAGGCAGGACCGCAGAAATTACCTCAGGTTCAAGGCCGGATCGAGGCACTTTCAATTCTCTGCACTGCCCTTTGGATTGTCTACTGCGCCCAGGGTCTTCACCAAATGCCTGGCTCCAGTAGTAGCTTATTGCAGACTCAAGGGAATTCAAATTTACCCTTATCTGGATGACTGTCTTATTCAGGCAGACAGCAAGGATGTCTTACTCCAGCATCTACAGTTTGTTCAGAATCTTCTCAAGTTTCTGGGATTCACTGTAAACATAAAAAAGTCAAATTTGACACCCTCACAACGGATAATTTTTCTGGGAGCTTCTCTAAACACAACAACCCAGATGGCATTTCTGACATCGAAAAACAGTTACAGCTGGCTTCAACTTTCAAAACCTTGGCAACTTTAACTCAGCTATCTGCAAGGAGATTCCTGCAGGCTTTGGGTTACATGGCCTCCTGCATCCTTCTCGTACCATATGCAAGACTACATATGAGGAAAATACAGTGGTACCTAAAAAGTGTATGGTCTCAGCATTGCCACAGTTTAGACATACTGATCTCCATCCTGCCTTGTCTTCAAAAGGAATTCCTTTGGTGGTCCAAGGCATGTACTCTAAACAAAGGAAAACCCTTCTGTCTCCCTCCTGCCTCTCAGATACTAACCACGGATGCCTCAGATTATGCATGGGGAGCCCATTTTCAAGGCAACTGTCTGCAGGGCCTTTGGACAAAGGATCAAAAGCATCTGCATATCAATTTAAAGGAAATGTTAGCCATTCAGAAAGCTCTGTTGGCCTTCAGGAAACTTCTACAACCAGGACAACTACTGATACGGACAGACAACACCACAGTTATGCGGTACATAAACAAGCAAGGGGGATCTCATTCCTACCCCCTTTGCAGACTAGCCATGGATCTGTGGAACACAGCTCTAGCTTGCAATCTGGACCTTCAAGCTCAGTTTCTACCAGGAAAGCAAAACTTCCTGGCAGACAGTCTGAGCAGAAACCTTTCGGACCCACACGAGTGGATGCTGGACACCGAAATATTCAAGATGATAGCAGTCTGGGGATGTCCTCAAATAGACCTCTTTGCATCCCACCTCAATCATCAACTACATATTTTTTGCACCAGGACTTTCCACGAACAGGCTTGGAAAGTGGATGCACTATCATTCAGTTGGAGAAACCTCACGGGATATGCCTTTCCGCCTCTTCCTCTTCTTCCACGGGTATTATTAAAGATCAAACAGGACAAGCCCAAGATGATAATCTTGCTGGCCCCAAATTGGCCGCGACAGTTTTGGTACCCAACTCTGAAAAACCTTTGTCTGGAGCCCCCTTGGGTTTTACCACAGACTCCGAACCTTCTGTCCCAACACCAGGGTCAGGTTCTACACTCCCATGTCAGAACTCTCAGCCTGGCGGCCTGGTTAATCCAGGGTCTTTGATTCATTCTCTCCTACCCAAGCAGGTTATGGATGTCATTTTAGAAGCCAGACGTCCTAGCACTAGAAAATCTTATGCAGGAAAATGGAAAAGATTTTGTTCTTGGATGCAGGCTCAGGATTCTGATCCTCTTCTTCCTAACATTCCTTTGATTTTACTTTACCTGACAGACCTCTTGCATAAGGGTCTCTCTTTCTCTTCCATTAAGATACATGCCTCTGCTATTTCTGCTCATTATAATACAGACCCTCCAATCTTTTCCCACCAGCTCATGAGACAGTTTCTCAGAGGAGCTAAGAACTTAAGGCCCCCTAGATCTCCTCCCATTCCTGCTTGGGATCTCAACTATGTTCTGGAAAAGCTCACCTTACCTCCTTTTGAGCCTGCTGCCACTTCTGACATCAAGTTTTTATCTTGGAAAACAGCCATCCTGTTAGCTCTGACCTCTGCCAGGAGAGTTTCAGAGTTGCAAGCTCTTATGGCTGTGGAACCTTATATTATTTTTCATCAAGACAGGGTGTCTTTAAGGACTAATCCTACTTTCATGCCTAAGGTGGTTTCCAAAGTGGCTTTAAATCAAACTATTCACTTGCCAACTTTTTCCCCACTCCTCAAAATAAAGGGAAAGGATCTTACATTCCTTGGATGTACACAGACAACTACGTTTTTACCTGGACAGAACCAAGGACATCAGGAAATCAGAGCAATTGTTTGTTTCTTATGCTTCAAGTTCCCAAGGTAAAGCCATTTCAAAACAGACCATTTCTAAATGGATTGCTCATGGAATCAGATTTTGCTATTCACACCATGGAAAGCAAATCTTAGGGAGTATAAGGACTCATTCCACCAGAGCTGCTGCCACGTCCGCTGCCTTCCTCAGGGGAGTTCCTACCAAAGACATTTTGGAAGCTGCAACTTGGAGTTCAGTGCATACTTTTTCAAAGCACTACAATCTACCTCTCTACTCTAAGTCTAGGGAAGGCTTTGCTTCTGCAGTCTTGCAGGGCCTTTTAGCCACCTCTTCTTCTTTATGACCACCTCCCTTACATTCTGCTTTGGGATTCTACCCTACAGTCATGACTGCAACAGTGAAACACGATGAACATAGTACAGTTGTGTACACTTACCATAAATGTAGATGTTCGAGTGTCTTCACTGTTGCAGTCTGGGTTTCCCTTCCTCCTGTCCCCTCTTATTTTTACTTTTGTGCGGCTCCTTTTTTCACCATTCTTCTGAGGTGTATTTGCAAAGGGTATGGGACCTTATTCATTTTGGGACTCCTGACATCTGGGGCAAAAAAAACTGGAGAACATGGCGTCAGCTGTCAGCTTTGTACTCCTGGCGCTCTGACGTCAGGGAGCATGGCTGAACAGCTGACGCCGGACCCAGACTTTGGGATTCTGGCCGACCGAGGACTGCCTGCCGGCAGGGGAGAACCCTACAGTCATGACTGCAACAGTGAAGACACTCGAACATCTACATTTATGGTAAGTGTACACAACTGTACTTTATCTGCAATCCATGTAAAGTATTTATTCTCTGGTCACACCTTTATTAAAAGTTCACCAGACTGGAGCAACTGTAGAGCTGCTTTTCAAAGAAAGAAATGCTTTACTTGAAAATCCAGATGAGTGGTAGTGTCTTTTTGGATAATTCCTTCTTTTCTAAGTTTGTTGAAGTTATGACCCCTCACATTCGCTTTGCCAGAATTTTAAATCTAAATGTTGTGTCTTTTGGCTTTTCCCGGTTAGGGGTCGCCACAGTGGAACTCCGATCTGCTAATGATTGGCAGTAGATTTTTATGTGCCGAGTTGCCAGCCCTGACGCACAGCCTTCAATGAAGGTACACCCATTCATGCATGTCTCCACACACAAGATGCTTTAGCTGAGAATCGAACAGGACAATGTCTTACTGTGAGGCGACAACGCTACCGCAGCACCAATAACTTCTCTAAAATAAAAATTGCTTAAGTAATAGTTATAACCTCAAATAAGGTAACAGCATTTGACAGGCAGTAAGTACCAGTCTGAGGAGCTCAGAGCTCTGCTAATATATGTGTATGTCTGAAACCGTTTCTTCATCAAAGTTACGCTTCACTTTTATTTGTGGAGGGTTTACGTAAAATCTTGTACAATTCCTCTTTCACATCATACAGTTTTGTTGCTAATTAACTACTCGATTTTTACTGAGAACTACAGGTTTTGTATATTTTTTTCACAGTTTTAAATGTTTTAAGAGTGGTGGTAAGTTCTAAATCTATTTCAAAAATTGGAAGCAAGCTTGGTTAAAGAATCTTTATCTTTAGGCTTACGTTTGTTCTTAAATTGCTTCTTCCTTGAATTTCTTTGACAGTGTGATACACTTGAAACATTTTTTAATAACCATATAAAACTTAAGAGCTATAAAAATGGAATGCTGTCAGCCTCACTACAGGACCTCTTCCACTTAACAGGACATATTTGATGACTAGGTGACTTCCATGCACTATTAATCATTCTGTGACCAGAGCCAAGAAGTCTGTGAGGGACAAGATTCTGAGGCACATACAGCCAAAATACTGTAACATAGCATTTGCATTGTCCAATATAGGTTTCAACTAAAACATATACCCAAAATTACTGTTGCCCAGCACTGGGGTGAACTGTGTATTTGTGTTGTACTGCCTTTAATCATATTGTTACCTAGCCATTTTGGTGACCTCTGTTTTGGTATTTATTTTGTATAGATATACACACACACCCACGTTATCTATACACAAAAAAGCCACCAGAACCAGTGTAAGCACTACAAATACTGTACTATGGTAGCTTTGTCACCTCACAGCAAGACATTGTCCCGTTCGATTCTCAGCTAGAGCATCTTCTGTGTGGAGGCATGCGTGAATGAGCATGCCTTCGTTGAAGGTTGTGTGTCAGGGCTGGTAACTCGGCACGTAAAAATCCACTACCAAACATTAGCGGACCGGAGTTTCGCTGTGGCGACCACTAACCGGGATAAGCCAAAAGACACAACAACAACTGTACTATGAAGACATTCAAGGTTTTTGTTACACCTGGCAGATAAAACAAACTAGTATCACCACTGGAAGTAGCTTTCTGACTGTAATTGTGCTTATATGTGTATAGTACTGATGTCAGACATTGGTACCTAGACTGTCTTGGTATTTAGTGTGTCATAAACATGTACAGCCAAAACACTGCTATTGGGTTCCCCTACATTTATTTCAGTACAAACATGTATACCCAAATACTGTTATACAGCATATGGTATGAACCTGAGTCTTCACTGTTCTAGAGCATGGTTGTAACAAACTGGAACGATAGGGTGGTTTTGGAAATTACAGAAAATTACTATATTTGACGCATTTTTGTTAATCTTTCTCTAAGGCAGCCCTGCGACAGATTGGTAAGGTCTGATTTTTAAACTTTTATTACTACAAACCCATTATTTGCCACACATTTTGTGCACTTTGCACAGCTACAGAGCTCTAACAGTATGTTAGGTAGGTTATGAAAAGTATGATATTCATATTTTTGTGCTTACCTGTGTAAGGGAGCATGGCAAGATGATAAGTAAGGTGTTATTTTGAAGATGGTGTCACAGTAACAGATTTCTTATGTTTGTCAATATCTGTAAATGAGTTTCAAATGTGTAAGGTATCATTTGAAGCTTTCATTACTACAAACACATAGGTCAACAAACATGTTTCTGCTGCTGTGCTGCACATATACAATAGTTTTATGAACACCTGATTTGATGTTATCTATGTCACTATTCCTCACACTTGAGTTGTTGGATCTGACATTGGCTCCGAGCTGGCAACTTTGCAGATAGCTTCTAGGCTTGAGCTCCTCCCACTCCCATGATCCCTTGCTGCCCTCTAACCCCTCAGATCACGTTTGCCATGTTCCGCATCAGATGCATATTCTCTGGCTCGAGTCTACAGTGAGGATAAGTAGCTGTATTTTCTAAAAATGTTTTCTTCTATAACAGAGTTTGCTGTTAGAGTTTAGTGTTTTCAGTGCAGTAGTGGTAATTTTAGTCCCTCCCATCCCATTTTGTTTCTCGGTGTTTTAGCACCCTTTTGGTAGTGGCATTACTTGGTTGGTTTTTGGTTTAGTTTAGTACTTTGTGGTTTATTGTGTTGTTACAGTCCATAGTGGTATTGTGATCGGCTGTGTTTTCTGGCTCTGACTTTCACTTGATTTCCTGGTTTTGAGTCCAGCATGTCCCTTAGGCTTAACGTTAATCCACCATGGCTGACAAGCCAGTTAGTTTCAAAAGGTCCTCCTCATGCGGTCAGAAGATGCCAGTGTCCGGTTCGCATGATGAGTGCCTTTACTATTTAGGCATTGACCACTTGGAGGTTGAATGTGACATTTGCCCTGCATTCAACCCCAGTGCTTTGGTTGAGTGCTGAAAAAAGCTCCTTTTCAAAGGGTTTTCTCAAGGGGGTCCCTTGGGCCAGTCTCCTACCAAGCTTGGACCCTCCAAGCATAAAAGAAAGGCCCCTTCGATCCCCTATTCTTCCCCCTCAAAAAAGGCAAGACTGTCGGATCACAGTTCCTCAGATCAGACTCCACCCTTGACCCAGTTGGATCCGATCTCCTTGAGTCTTAGGCCCCATGACCCTCCCCATGGATCCGGGGCTTCCACTCAGAGGCCCTCAAATCCAAGGTTACTAGAATCTACTGCTGCTGCCAAGGTCTCTGGATTGAGGCCTTCAGATCTGGCCATATCTGGACCAGCCACGGATCCGGCTTCCTCATGTCTGAGTCACATGGGATCCAACTATTTGGATACTTGCTTGCCCTTGGATCTGAGGCAGTTGGAGCCAGGATCGGTATCGGATCTCATGAATAACATAGAGGATTCCCCCTCAGTTTCTGGCTTGGGGCAGTTCCCTTCTGCATCCAAGCACATGAGTTGTTCCTCCAAGAGGAGGTCCTTGGGATCCAGGCATCCATCCCTAGATAGGTTTTCCACCTCCTCTAGGTCCTCCAGGAGTTTGCTTTCAACAGATAATGACAGGATGATGAGGTCCTTCCTTAAGGCTCAAATTGAGTTGGGGCTTCTTGCATCCCCTGCCCATCTGGCCAGGGGTCCATCCCCTACCCCCTCATTGGTTTCTTGTCCGACTCTGTTGTTTTCAGACCTTCAGGCTCTGGATCGCTCAGGGGAGGAGATGGGGGTCCCTAGATACCTTTCCATCCCTACCTCGTCTGAGTCCCTGACTACTTGTGCCCAGCCTCCCCCTGGGCAGGAGTCATCTCAGGCCCAATCTGTCACCATAGAGTCCTTGGGTGGGGGCTCTGGACCAGTTTTCTCAGATCGGTCCCTTCCCCTTTGAGCTTTGGCCCTCAACAGCTTGGGGTTAGTACTATCTGGAGGCCAGGAGATGCTGGCTTGCTCTGGTCCCTCTTTTCAGGTGGGCTTGCCTGCCGGGAGTGTGGATGGGGCATCGTCCAGCTCTTTGGCTTTCCAGGTGGTAGAGAGGACTTTTTCCTTCGGCCTTCCAGGGACCATCCCAGCCCCTCAGAGCAGACTCTTCTCATCCTGTTCTCAGTCAGCCCTCTCGAACTAGCATTCAGGTGGGAGTTATCCCACTTGGGGTCCCCGTCTCTTCCGAATCCTCCCCTGAGCCCCCCTATAGGAGGTCCCTCAGAAGAGAATTGTGTAAGAGGAGATACCTAGACTCCCATACGGAGTCTCTCACAGAGGATACGGACCTTGATGAAGGGAGTCTACTTTATTTACGTGAAAGCGTAAAACCGCAAATACATATGGATTGAACCATATGCATCGAAGGTGCAAGCCGTCGAAAACTGTAAACAAAAATGTTTACTTCAATGTAGTGCGATCTTGGAGTTGGTATATTTAAGTAGCGGGGTGTGGGGGGTGCAGGGGGGCTTGCCCCCCTGCCTACATCTTTTTTTTTTCCTGTGTATTTTTTTCTTTATTAACTTTCGAACATTTTAGAGTTCAATGTATATGTGTTGATCTTTATGCATTCGAACTTTTGAACGTTCGAGTTAAGAAAGTAGACCCAATGAAGGGGATGGGTCCCCCAGATCTCTGCCCAAAGATGTCTCCTTTGGGGACATCTTAGAAATCCTCAAGCTTAAAGGCGGACAGTCTTCCCTTCCCCCATCTTCAAAAGAGTCCATGTTCCTGAAGGCTTTCAGGATGGGACCATCTGCCTCCTGGGTCCTCCCCTGTGGACAAACTTGTTGACCTTATCGCCAGCAGGGCATGGAAGGAGATGGATACTGTGGAGCCTACTCCTAAATGCGCTGACAAGTTCCTCAGCCCTCTTCTAACAGTTCTAGTCCAAGGGTGTGCCAGGCAATGCAATTGTGGTAACTGCTGCCACTAAAAAAGAGTTGGTGGAGTACAGAACATCTGTTCATCCCCCTAGCCATTAGTCCCAGGTGATTGACAGGCATGGAAAGTGGGTTTTCACCTCAGCTACATTCGGTTTGCAGGCGCTTAACTACTTGGCACATTTCATCCAAGTACAGAGGAACTTAGTCAAGGAGCTTGCCACCTTCCTTTCTGAGTTGCTACCTGCTGGGGAACTAAGTAATGTGTCCCCCAAGCTATCTACACTTTCTTCTCTATCTAATTCATCAATGAGGCTGATTGCCAATGTTATGAAAGGTGCCTCTTGAGCAGCCAGTGCAGGCATAGCTATTCAGTGTCATGCCTGGCTGTGCCTTTACAGCTTTATGGGGTCCTTTAAGGTGTCTTTCAATAATGTCCCCTTCGATGGATCTACCCTTTTTGGCCCTTCAGTCAAAGAGACTCTCACCCGCAGTGAACAAGAATGCAAGACCTTGTCAGCTGTGGGAATCAAATTTTTCACCCCTCAGTGCTCCTTCTCCAAGATGCAGTGAGGTGCCAGGAAAATGAGGTTTCATAAGTTGCAGTATGCCTTTCCAGACACCTAGGATGAGCCCTCCTCTAGAGGTCTGGGGAGAAGGTTCAATGGCAGATGCCACCCCCAGATTCAGAGGGGGGGCTGCAAAATCAGGGGTCCAGGGAAACTTTCTCTGAGAAGCCTTAGCAGTTCTTCTGAAGCACTGCCAGACTGTCCTGCCCTAGAGGCAGTCAGGGGCCATTTGTCACTGCCCCTTTTAGCCTGGCCAAACATTACAAAGGATTGCTGGGTACATTATTTCCAGGGGCTATTCTGTTCCCTTTTCTCAGTCTCTGCCTCCAATCAGGAGATATATCCCTGATGCACCACCCTATCAGAGGGAGTTAGCCCAGAAAGAAGTGTTCAAGCGACTTCAGAAGAAAGCCATCCAAGAGTTCCCCCAAGGACAGTAAGAATCTGGAACTTACTCTCGCTTATTTTTGGTGCCAAAAAAGACAGGACATGCATCCAATCCTGGACCTCAGTGAGCTCAATCAAGTTCTGGATGGTCATAGTTCAGTCCATCGTGCCTCTTTTGCACAAGGACGATTGGATGTGCTCTGTAGAGCTCCAGGATGTATACTATCATATAAAAATATGCACAGGCACTCCAGGAGGCATCTCCACTTTTGAGTAGGGGCCAATCACTACCAGTTCAGGACCCTGCCCTTTGGTCACACCACACCACAGCTCCCCGGGTGTTCAAGTGCATGGTAGTGGTCGCAGCTCACCTAAGACAGCAGGAGGGATTCCAGGTGTTTCCATACCTTGACAATTGGTTCCTCACAGCTCCCACAAAGCATCATCTGGCCACTGCCTCTCAGTACCTTCTTCAAATGTTTGACCAGTTAGGGATTACAGTGAATCTCTTCAAATCGAATTTGGTTCCATCCCAAAATTTGGAATTCATCTGGATGCAGTTGGACACTGTGTAGTAGATTGCAGCATTCCCTCTTTGCCATGTGCTTCTCATCAGAACTCATGTTCAATGGCTTCTAAATCTGACTCATCCCCAGGCCCACATTATTCTCAGGGCCTTAGGGTCCATGGCAGCGACGATCTATCTAGTACCATTAGCCAGGTTCTGCATGAGGGTTCTGCAGTGGACTCTAGAGGTCCAGTGGTCTTCCCTGTCCCATCCGATGACTGCCCCTATCTGTCTCACTCCAGTGTGCAGGCACCATCTCCTTTGGTGGATCCAGTCTCCCGAACACCTAGCAGGCAAACCATTCTCTCTCCCTTCCACAGTGATCTTGAATGCTTCCCTGATGGGGTGGGGGGCATATTCAGGGAAAGACGGTCCAGGGCATGTGCTCCACCACAGAGTCCAAACTACACATCAGTGTCCTAGAAATGAGAGCATTCCTCCTCACGTTGCAAGCCTTTCAGGATTGCCTCCCTCTTGGTACCATTGCAGTTCACATAGACAACATGGCTGTTGTGTGATACATCAACAAGCAAGGGAGCACACATTCTTATCTGCTTTGTCACAAAGCCATGAGGGTGTGGGAATGGGTGATGTCCTCAGGGCACTTTCTCCTTGCAATGCACATTCCCGGAGTGTCCATCATGCTAGCGGAAGGACTCAGCAGGGCAATCCTGAGTCCTCACAAGTGGTCCCTGAATCCTTCTGTGGCGAAAGAGATCTTTCTAAATTGGGGTCAGCCAAGCTGTGATCTGTTCAGTTCCCCTCACAACCACAAATGCAGATTTTTTTGTCCTGATTCCCCCAGTTGGGGAGTTCCCCCAGGGATGCTCTAGTTCACTGTTGGTCATCGGGTCTCCTTTATGCCTATTCTCCTATACCTTTAATTCCCAGAGTACTTCAAGAAGCTCATCGCCTCAAAGCCACCTTGATGCTTTTTGCCCCGTTTGCTTCTGCAGCTGTGGTTCCCATTTCTACAGTCTCATTTGAAGTACCCCCTGTTGGATACTAGATCACTTTTGCGGATCTGATTTCCCATCCTGCTCAGCTTATGGTTCCCAGCTTCCAGACTCTTTGTTTGACAGTGTGGTTTGTCCACTTCCCATAATCTTAAATCAGTCCAGGATTGCTTCTCCTGTCAGAAACCTTATTCTGGTCTCTTAGAAGGCATCCACTAGAAAGATATATCTGAGTAAGTGGAAAAGGTTCTCTATGTGGGCCAGACAGCAAAATCTGGACCCTGTCTCAGCTCCCATCCCAGATATCTTACTCTTCTTGTCTTCACCCTTCCAGGAAGGGGCTAGCTTCTCTACTATCAAAGTGAAGTTGGCAGCTAACTCCAATTTTCATGTTTGCGAGGAACCTACCTTTTTTTCTCACCTGTGTAAGCCCTTTTGAAGGGTGTTTTTCTGCTCCAGCCTCTTGTCATGGATTCCCCCCCCCCCCACCCCTTGGGACCTTTCATTTCTGCTGCAGTCTCTTGCACAGAGTCCCTTTGAGCCTGCTACACTTGTGACATCAAATTCTTGTCATGGAAGGCGTCCTTTCTGCTAGCCATCACTTCAGCTAGAAGAGTTTGAGTTGCAGGCTCTTTCTATCAAACTACCTTTCATGGTGTTTCATAAAGACAGAGTGGCTTTTCGAACTAATCCTTTGCTCATGCCTAAGGTTGCCATGGAAGCGAATTTGACTCAGTCAATTCAGCTGCCAGTTTTCTTCCATAACTTTTCTAATAAAGGGGAATATTTGTTGCATATGCTAGATGTACATAGACAAGATTCTACTTGGATAGAATGAAGGATTTTCACAGATATGACCAGCTGTTTGTGGCATTCTCTCAACAGAAAGGGTCAGGCAGTCTCTAAAGTTACTATTTCTTATTGGATTTCAATGTGCATTTCCTTTGTTTATTCGTCCAAAAGCTTATTCTTGCCAGGTCCAATTAGAGCTCATTCCACTAGGTAAATGGTTATGTTAGCCGCATATCTGGCCTGTCATTCCATAGATGAAATTTGTGCAGCAGCCACCTTGTCTACTCCTCACACTTTTGTCAATCATTACAAGCTTGACATTGTCTCCAGGAACAGGACTTTCTTTGGATCCACAGTTCAGCATGCCCTTCCATCAGGCCACCCAGGATTTAGGGTAGCTGGGGACCCTGACCCAAGAGTGAGGAATAGTGACATGGATAACATCAGATAAAGGGTTATATGCTCACCATAACTTGGCATCTGTGTTATCCTATGTCACTATTCATTGCTATCCCTCCCTCCTTCCCCCATCCTGTGGGATCTAGAGGAAGTGGAGATATCTTATTTGATGGTCAAGGTCTTTAGCTGCTTTCTAGCTTTAGGGCAAACTCAATCTGAGGGGTTAGAGGGCAGCAAGGGATCATGGAAGTGGGAGGAGCTCAACCCTAGAAGTTGCCTGTAGAGTTGCCAGTTCGGATACAATGTCTGATCCTACGACCCAAGACTGATGAGTAGTGACATAAGATAACACAGATGCCAAGTTAAAGTACATAACTCTCTTTTTTTTTTCCCATGCATACCATGATATTATGCACTACACCAGAAGACTGCCTAGTTTCTGCATTTTTTTCCTGCTGCTTTCATGGTTTAGATCTCTATCTTGATATTTGAAATGGAAACATTCCCTAATTCAATACCTATGAAACTTAAGACATCAAAATATTTCTGTGACTGTCATATGCTGAGCTAAGACTAGCATCATAATTGTTACTTGGTATTTGGTTGTCTGAACTACTTTTCAGTAAAAGCCAGTCTGCCAGATTTGTCTAAGCAAATCAGCATACACTGGAAGTTTTGAAAACCTTCCTTGAAGCTTTGAGCCCTCACAGTTACATTAGATAAGAAGGTGCAGGATTGAATCCTCCTGCATAACAAATAACTTTCGGTGGCTACAATTCACATAATCAGCTTTCAGTGAAAAATTACTTGATGAGATAAACTACGTCTCTTTAATACTTGGGAGAACAGCATGATTTGAAGTACTTTGGCATTTCAATTCAGCCCTTTGAGGACATAATAAAAAATTGTTTGGCTTACCTCGCATCTCAGAAAATGGTGGTAGGTAACCATTGCAGGACTCTGCATGAGGTTCCCTAATCCATCCCCAGGCCTATTGGTCACCATTTGAAGGCTAAATTAAATTGAGACTAGGCATTGGTCACACTTTCCTGAAGGTAAATATCATCTCCAAGGTGACCTTACTGCCTTAATGTGTCACAACTGTCTTCTCAAATAGTGAAGGCTCAAGTTCACTCACATCTTTCACATCCTAGGATAATGAGGACCCTGTGAAAGAAGTACCCGAGGCAAAAAGCTTATGGGTGTGTTCCATAATGTAGGCACTGGTCTTTTCCCCAGTTGAATGGCTTGAGCACACCTGTGATATGCCAGCTCAAGAGGAGGGGTTGTTCTAGTTCTCTGCCTTGATATCAGTGATTGCAAATTTGACCAAAAAATCTTCTCTCCATTACTTCTCTGTAGAGTCTAGAATGAGGAAGGTTGTCTGAGGCTGCTGATACTAGGTCTTGACGTTCTGACCCCAGAAGTTGAGAGTTACATTTGATATCTGGTTGGATCAGTTTTCTGTCTTACCTGTCCAGATTCCAGATCTTTTTAATAGATCAGGCACTGGAAAAGCTGACAGTCCTTGCAGAGTCTAGGCACAGGAGGAATTGGTCAAGAGTCTTTGTAGTGTCCACAACAGTTTTAATGTGATCTGCATTTGTTTTTGACTGCACTAATCCTATGGATTGAGTAGAAGACTCGGGTACTCCTCTACACAGCATGACATGGTGCAGGCTGTCCTTCCTCTTAGAGAAATTTAGGCAGACCACCTTGTATTTCCCCTTCTATGAAGATTCCATTGGTCTAGTGATATGAATCCAATCAACAAAGTATAAATTAAAAAAAAAAAGTTTCTGTTCAGTCAGCCGTCACATAATGTGGTCAATTACTTTCAACAGAGAAAACATGTCCCCACTGTGTCTAGGATCCTCTGTGATTTCCCTTTGTCTTCAGCCTAAACCACCCCCCAAGGTTGTTTATTTGGTGTGAATAGTCCACAGATCAGAACGTTCACTTAAATTGTTATCTTAATTGTTTGTGAAGTCTTTGTTGACTAAGTTGCTAAGGTATAAGTTTGTGTGTGTAGATGTGGTGTTTGCCTGCTGTTAGTACTACGGTGAATTGTTTCAGTCTTTTGGACTACAGGTTTTGAAAAGCACCAGTTATGAAAGTGCACTTAATTTCCCTTTTTCAATTTCACAATTTGGGGACAATTTCTAAAAGTGCAAGAAAGATCCAGCAAAGCTAGAGTCTTCTTTGTGTAATACCTTAAAACACATGTAGTGGAGGCCCATGAGATATATGCACATAACCCCTTAAGGACATAACAGTGTTTCTGCTACATGGCTTCTGAATGCCCATGATTTTTCACTTCTTTATGGGTACATTCAGGCCAATAAAGCCAAACTCTAATAGCTGTAGGCATGCATGTTTCAGCCTTTTTTTTTTTACCTCGTTATACAGCTAATCAATCCATTTATGCTGTACTGATGACATCAAAAAAGGCCATAAATTGCATCTCTACAGCTAGTAGGATTTAGCTTTATTGGCCTGAATTTACCAATAAAGATATGCAAAGTTGTGGGCATTCAGAAGCCATGTAGCTGAAACACTGTGTTACATCCTTAAGGAGTCATTTCCATATATTCCATGGGCCACCACTACAGAAGGTTTAAAGTATTCCATCGTAAACACTAGCTTGGCTGGGACTTTCTAGCAGTTTTTACTGAATGATTTGTGTGACCTTTTTACTCTTTGGTGCACTTTGGCTTGAATTTCTAATGGTGAATGTATTTTAGTATAGATCTTAATTCATCAACCCTCAGATGGATATTATAATTATATTTTTACATGCCGATAAAATTGTTACATCCTGTCAAATGAATGCCATCCTGAATATAGACGCTATAATGCAAAATCATTGCAAGACAAATGCATATTAATTCTTTACTGCCTTGTGTTTTCTTACTTGTTTATCATCATACTTGCTGTCACTGTTGTTACTTCCTATCTACCAATGCAGAATGTGGCAGAGCCTGATTTGAATGACAGTGCTGGGAATGATTGTGTTACAGAATTTGTAACTACATAGCTGGAGGTTACTCCTCTGTCTTGATTATTTAAGAGAGAGAGCAAAACTACGTGTGTATAGCTCATTATGTTTCTAGCAGTCTGAACTGCTGCTATCAAAGATCATGTGTGTGTCTTGACGAAATTGAATGCAGCACAGAATAGCTGACATATGGCCAGCAGTATTGATGTCATCTTATTTTACAGCTTTGTGTTCTATCTCCAAGAATCAATTTCAAGTCCCTGATAACCATAAGTAAGCAGGCTGCTTCCCTCCTCATTTAGATAAAACAGCAAAACTGTGAGACGCAGTCATCCTATACATCCTACAACCTGTCTGTCCTTATTTTTTGTCCAAATTACCCTAATTTATAGTAGTAAACATGCTTCTAACCTTTCCACAATTAATTTAAAACTCTGCAAAGTAAAACTAGCAAAATTACATGATCTGATTATGTCCTTCTCATTCTGATTCACGTATGGGTTACAGATCCAGTCCTTGGATCCAACTCTGCCGTCCTCTGTAGACTTCAGTTTTCAGGCTCAAGCTTCTCCCTTTACCCACAATCCCCTGTACTAATTGTACTAAGCACAGCTTCCTCATATCTTGTTTGCTGCCAGTCACATCAGCCATGCTCTCCAGTGCTTGAGTTTCAAATTGCAGTTTCTTCTCTGTTTTTGCAGATGTGTATTCTTTTTCTGTAGATTTATTGCCTTTTTCTTCCTCCCGACCACAAAGCTTATTGCTGACATTAGTTAACCTGTCTAGGATAGTTTGGGTTAGAGTTTGAACTTTCTCTTAGTTGTTTCCACAGTTAGGTTATTGCTGTTATTGTAGTTATAATAATCTTTATAGCTAAACTAGTATTGTAGTGATTTCACTTACTTTAGTAGTGTTGATAGTTGATGTGAAGTTGTCCAAGCTCACCTTCAGTCTTTAATGGGTTTGGAACCGATCCTCTGTTCCGACTCGGCCATTTACTAAAGCTCGAGGTCTTCAGCTAGCTTGTGGCTCACTCCCTATCCCATGATGCTTCAGGGCATTTCCCAGATCTCATTTGCCACTGAAACGGATCGAGCGTCTGATTCTAGCTCTGGCTAAGTCAAATGATTTTTTCTTCTTTTATAGCTTAAATACTATTTAGATTTTGACATATCTTGTATTGTTATAGTAGTGTGATAGTTCCCTTCCTCTAAGCTTCTTTAAAATGCTTTTTTTTCCTTAGTAAATTTGTGTTTGTTGTTACTATTTGGCCAAGTGGGTTAGGCCTCATATTCCTTAGCCCTTTTATTGATGAGTCTCCTTTATAGATTTAGATATATACCTTTTTGTAGTTTAGTAATAGAGTAGTTTAAACATTTTAGACAGTATTAATAAGTTTTACCTATTATCAGCCTGTGGTTTAGGCTTGTGTAGTGTGTGTTATTACGTTGTGAGGCTGTTTTAGTTAAAGAGCTTTTCCTTTAATATTGCTAGCATTGTATTTTACAAGAATGATATTTTCCAGTAAAGTCTGTTTGGTATGAATCTCCTTTTAGCTCATTTTTTTCCTAAAAGCTATTTAGCCCTTTTAAATTAGAGGGCTTATTTCTTTCCACGTGTGTGTTTTTGGATTATAGAGAGACACTAATCGCTAAGATGTCAAAGCAGCCTAAAGAGTCCAAAGTTTTGGGGTGTAAAAGGTGCCCCAGATGATAACAGAAAATGTCCATTATGGATGGTCACACTGATTGCGTCTGTTGTTTGGGGGCCCTGCATTTACAGGAGTCTCGCTCAATATGCCATTCATTCAGTTCGAGAGTCCTTCATGAACGAAGGAATAAGATGATTCTTAAGGGATTACTTAAGCCTTCCTTTTCTGAAGCTCTGGAACAGGGTCAAAACCCTTCAAAAAAATCATTGTCTCCCCCTCAGAAATCAGACAAGGGCTCAAAAAGACCAACACTTGCATCTTCAGATGGATCAGAGCCATCAAATAAAGTTTCAAAAGTATTGGAGCCAGTTGAACTTGTCAGAACTTCCACCTTGGTTCCATCTGTCAGGACCAATGGTGTTGCAAGTTAGGAGCCACTCACCTACCTTGGAGCAGTTTCTCCTATACTTGTATCATCAGTTCTCCAGTCTGTAGCATCACCAACTCCATCCTCTTGTTCTTCCAGGTGTTTATCAGACTATGATAATGGACCGCCTTGTGCAGAAACTATTGAGGATGCCGGCGCTGGCAAAAATTTTATCAGAACTGAGTCAGCTTCAGAACCGACCAGACCAATCCCTTTAACTTTGATTCCTCATCTGACCCAGACTGTGGCCTCAGAGCCCAGAATGTGTGGAACCAATAGAGAAGGACCTGTCAGGGCCGAGACCTACATCGGCATCTTTGGCTCTGACTGCTCTGACTACCTTGGTGCCATCTGAGGGGTCTAGGGGGGAACAGTCAGACTGAGTTTTTATCAGTTCTGAACTTGCCTCTTGAGGCCTCGGCTCGGGTGAGCTTGGATCCTACCTCAGTCTCGGAGTCTTTTGTGGTGCTGGGAGGATCTTCTGGTTCCTCAGAGCCATAGGTTTCTTCAGGTCATGGAAAGGGGGCTTTTGCAGCTATGAAGAGAGTCTTGTCCCCACGGGCATCTTCTCTGTTAGATCCTCCTAGTCCTTCCCCTCAGGCACCAGTATCTGTTTCTGCACAACCTATCCCACAGTGTAGAGACCTGAAGCCTCAGGATGCCCCAGAGGGCAAACCTCTCTCTTTGGGAATTGCTCCGGAAGCTCCATCCAAAGAGGCACCCCGAAAGAGACTATGTAAGAGGAAACATTTGGACTCCCCAGAGGAGTCACTTACACCAGACATGAACCTTGATGAATCAGAAGGGTCCCCATGGTCATCCTCTGAAGATGTCTCCTTTGCAGACATCTTGGAAGTACTTAAACAGAGAGGTGGCTGCAAGGCCATTAACCCTTCTGATGAGTCCGTTTACCTGAAAGCGTTTGGGTCTCAACCTTCCGCCACTTGGATGTCTCTGCCTTTCAATGAGCTTATGGAATTAGTTTGCTGAAAGGTGTGGGAGTCCCTAGGAGGCCAAATAAATTTATAACATCCCCAGAAGACAAGAATTTTCTGACCAAAGGTGTTCCCATAGATGCTATGGTGGTGGCGGCAGCCACCAAAAAGGAGTTATCAGAAACATCCACGTCTGTCCATCCCCTGAACAAGAAGTCATGTATGATGGACAGATACAGTAAAACGCATGTTCTTTTCAGTGGCCTTTACATTATGGTCCCTGAATTACCTCTCTGTAACCTGATGAAGTGAGATCTCTTAAAGGAGCTTGGAGATGCTCTACAGGGTGCTGTAGCTGCAGGAGTGTCAGATAAAGTATCTTCCCAGCTCTCCACCGTTAAGTTAATAGTTAACTCATCCATGAGGCTCATATCCTATGCAGCCAATGGAGCGAGTAGGTCAGCGGGTTCAGGAATTTCCCTTAGGAGACCTTCCTGGTTGTGCTTGTTTGCAGAACCCTTCAAGTCATCCTTCATTAACACCCCTTCGATGGTTCGTCACTTTTCGGAACTAAAGTCAAAGAAACACTGACCAGGTGTGAACAGGAAGGAAAGACTTTTTCTGCCATTGGGAGTCCGTTTTTCCACTCCTAGAACCTATCCCAAGGGACAAAGGGGAGGAAAAATGTGGTTTTGAAAATCTCAGAGAGCCTTTCAAGACACACATGGTGAACCCTCCTCCAGGGGCAGAGGAGGAGGGAATAATGGAAAAAGCCAGCCACGTGGCAGAGGGGGTCCACAAAATCAAGGCGACCGAAAATCATTCTTCGGCAAGCCCTTTCAGTGTTCCTGAAAAGAGGCCCACCTGTCCCCCTCTGGAGGTAGTCGGGGGTTCTTATCTTTGTACTCAGCCGCCTGGCTAAAAATAACAAAAGACAAGTGGGTACAAAGGAATATATCCAGAGGTAACTCTATACCCTTTTCTATCCCACCTCGACTACTGAAAAGGATTTCAGACATTCCACCTAGTCACAGGAAGAAAGCAACAATAGAAACTCAAATGTTGCTAGAAAAAGAGTCATCCAACCAGTCCCAGCAGACCAGATAGGATCCAGAACTTACTCAAGGTTCTTTTTAGTTCCAAAGAAAACAGGGAACTGGAGACCCATACTGGATCTCACAAATTTAAACAAAGCTGTAAAAAAGACAAAGTTCTGGATGGTTACACTGCAGGTGATACTCCTTTTTCTGTGGAAAGACAATTGGATGTGCTCTGTAGACCTCCAGGATGTGTACTATCACAAAAATATGGACAGGCCATCCAGGAGTCATTTTCACTTTCGGCTGGGAGCCAGTCATTCCCAATTCAGAGCCCTGCCCTTTGGTCTCACTACAGCCCCCAGAGTGTTCACCAAATGTATGGCAGTGGTTATGGCTCATCTGAGATATTTAGGATTCTGGGTGTTTCCATATCTAGATGACTGGCTCCTGACTGCCACCACCAAGCATCTACTTTTTCAAGCAAGAGACATTGTTTTGAATACCTGTGCTCAATTAGGAATAATGATAAACTATGAAAAATCTGCCTTATTGCCATCTCAGCATATTGTTTTTATAGGTGCAAAATTAGACAACATGACAATGACAGTGAAGCTTCCACCAGAGAGGATTCAAACCCTATGAGCACAGGTTCGAGACCTCCTCTCAAAAACAAAGGTTCAGGCAAGAACAGTTTTCAAGGTATTGGGTATGATGGCATCAACAATCACTACGATCCCCCTAGCTCAGATGCACATGAGGATCTTTCAGTGGCTCCTATTCACACAGTGGTCCATACAAGAACTTCCAGTGTTGCACCAGATAATCCTAACAGAATCTTGCAAAAGGGACCTTCATTGGTGGCTACATTCAGAACAAGTAACCATAGATCGTCCTTACATTCTGTCATCCCCTCTGGCCACAGTGACTATGGATGCCGCCCAGATTGGGTGGGGGCATTATCAGGGAATGACAGCCCAAGGCATGTGGCAGGATCACTAGGCTCATTTGCATATCAGTGTCCTAGACGGTGCTTCTAGCATTGCTGGCATTTCAACACACTCTCTCACTGGGAACAATTGCAGTCCAGACAAACAATATGTCAGTAGTTTGGTACATAGACAAATAAGGAACCAAATCTTATCCCCTTTGTCAAGAGGCTCTCAGAGGATGGCAGTGGGCATGTCCTCCCAAAGTTTTCTGATAGCAGTGCACATCCTGAGGAAGTCCAACGTGATAGCAGACAAACTCAACAAGGCAATTCTAATGCCTCATGAGTGGTCCCTGAAATAAGAAGTGGTGGAAATAATTTTCTGAAAATGGGGCCAGCCTTGCTGCGATCTTTTTGTCACGTCCATGAACACAAAATGCAGCAGCTACTTTGCCCGAATCAACCCTCTGGGGAAATTCCCAAGGGATGCACTTGTACATGACTGGCCCCTGGGTCTCTTCTATGCCTTGCCTCCCTTTCCATTGATACTCAAAGTTCTTCAGAAAGCCAGTATGGTGGGAAGGACATTAATCCTGGTAGCCCCTTACTGGCCTCGACAGATTTTGTTCCCCCTTCCTACGGCCTCATCTTCAGGAAGAGCCTTGGATTCTGGACGCAGTTCCAGATGTCCTGATCCATTCATCGGGAACTCTTCATCCATCCCTTCAGACCCTCATGTTGACAGCTTGGCTGCTCCAATTCCAAACATAGCCAAGGCTACAAAACCTTTCATCCACAGCACAACACATCCTGATTTCTTCTCACAAGACATCTACCAGAGGATTATACCTCAGCAAATGGAAACGATTTTCAGTCTGGGCACTACAGAATCACATTGATCCTTATTCAGCACCTATATCTTCCATCCTAGAGTTCTTGATGAACCTGTTTAATGAGGGAGCAGCTGCAGCTCCTATTCAAGTGGAACTAGCAGCAATCTAAAATTTTCACTTTGGGAATGAAGGTCCAAATATTATGTCAGATAGACTATCGAAGGCTTTTCTGAGAGGCACTAATCTTTTAAAACCACCCATCAGGCCTCCACTACCACCATGGAACCTAAACCTGGTACTATCAAGATTAATTCTTCCTCCATTTGAGCCATCAGCATCATGTGATTTAAAGTTCTTAACATGGAAGACCATTTTCCTAGTGGCAATTACATCAGCTAGGAGAGTTTCGGAGTTACAAGCCATATTTATAAAACCACCATATTTGTTACACAATGACAGGGTGTCACTCCGAACAAACCCAACCTTTCTACCAAAAGTATGTTCAGATTCTAATTTGAACCAGTCTGTAGATTTGCCAGTTTTCTTTCCCAAGTATGATAATAAGGCAGAATATATGCTTCACCAGCTTGATGTTCATAGGCAGTTGTGTTTCTATCTACACAGGACAAAAGAATTCCGGAAAACTGACCAACTATTTGTATCCTTTTCAGAATGCAAAAAAGGCATGCCTGTAGCAAAAACTACTCAAGGTGGCTGTCAGACTGCATTTCATTCACTTATAACTCAGCAAATAAACAGCTACCAGACAAGGTAAAAGTTTATTCTACTAGAGCTGTTTCTACCTCCTCTGCTTTTTGTGCTAAACTACCAATAGATACCATCTGTGCAACAGCTACCTGGATGAGACCTCATACCTTTATCACTCATTGAAAAGTAGATTTGGCCTCTAGGGACAGGGCCTGTTTTCTGTCCACTCTTCTGAAGAATATACTCCCATGAGCCACCCAAGAAAAATGGTGCTAGGGATGCTGTCCCATCAGTAAAGAATGAAGGCCAGATAGGACAACTTCACATAAAGAAGTTATGTACCTACTATAACATTTCATGTGAGTTGTCCATCTCGCCTTTATTCTTACATCCCACCCTCCTATAACCCCCTTCCTTTGGCTCCTGGAGGAATGAGAGGTCACAATTTGGCACCTAATGGTTTTTGACCATTTTCTCTTAGTTTACCAGCTTACAATAATTCCTTTTTTCCTCTATGCAAGTATATTTGATTGCATGCTAGCTGTTTCTATATCAGCAAACAAGATCTGGGGAATGCCCTGAAGCATCATGGGATAGGGAATGAGCCACGAGCTAGCTGAAGACCTCGAGCTTTAGTAAATGGTCGAGTCTGAACTGAGGATCGGTTCTGAACCCATCAGTAAAGAATGAAGGCGAGATGGGCAACTCACATGGAACATTATGGTAGGTACATAACTTCTTTTTCTTGTAGTTAGTAGTATAATTATGGATAAACTTGGAGGTATTTAAGAGATGTACAGAGTGCAGACATAAAATTCCACACTCTGACTCTCGTGATAAATGTGTTTATTGTCTAGGAGAGGCACAATTACAGTTGCAGTCTGCTATTTGTATAGGGTTTAACCCCAGGGCTTTTGCTGATAGGTGAAATAAACTGATTTTGAAAGTGATTCTGCCTCCCTCTTCTCTTTCTTCTCCAGGGGCTCACCCCCAAGTGTGCTGTATCAGGTTCAATTACAGACCTGAAGGAGCATGTGCATAAACACTCTAGGACTTCATCAGAACTTCTATCTAAAATTTAAAATTCCTTGGATGCATCTTCTTCAAGACCAGGTTTGGCTCCAGCAGATCCAAAAGGCCTCTCAGCTCCATCTGGGCCTATGCCAAAGATGTTATTGGCTCTTTCAGATCTGACTTTTTCTGGATCGGTGATTGTTTTGACCCCTTTGGATCCTGCTGATTCCTCAGATCAGAGGAGGTTGGATCAGGCATCTCACACTCCATTACCCTGTATGTCAACTTTGAAACCCAGGACTTTGGATCCAAGAACTGGCAGCCGGTCACCAGGATCATCCATCTGGTCAGTCTGTCCCATGGTTCCTACAGACCCCGCGCCAGTCCCGTCCTTCCTCTGTGGCTTCATCCAGATCCTCCAGAAGACTCTAGGAATATGATGTGGACAGGTTGCTGGGAAAGATTATCAGGGAATTACCCTGACACAAAATGAACTAGGTGAACCAAAAACAGACAGTGCTCGGTAGTAGAAACCAAAATTTTAATCCACAGTGACTTGAAGCGCTTTTCGTTTGTCCTCACGACAAACTTCCTCAGAAGTACATACAAAACACAAAAGCAGGTAGTATTTCAATACTCTGATGTAATTACATGTCTAATCTATACAAAACCACATGACCCACAGCAAGTACGTAAAATGTAACACTAGAACTGAAAGTATATATTCAAATACTCTCTTTAAAAATATATATATTTCAAATTTCTGATGTACCATATAAACACATATAAAAGTGTATGTATGTATATATAAAATAGTATGTATATATATATATATATATATATATATATATATATATATATATATATATATATATATATATATATATATATGTATATATACATATATATATATATATATACACACAATCAAAACTTTTCAATTAACATCCAATCCTAAAAGTAACGTTTTTCAAAAAATGAATGCTGACATTAAAACCTATAGGTCAATCGTGATTAATAATTGGCACTGTAAAACTACCAAAATCTGCTTTAAACACTAGGTAGTTATGGCTCACCCAAAAACTTCTGTTTACTTTAAATAGCTGAACCTTAAATTTGATCATCTCTCCAAACTTTTTAGTTTTAAAATGCTACTAATTGAACAGGTGTCATTTATCCCAGGAAACCTGCAGGCATTGAATCTAATTTGCCAAGCCAATTCAAGTTCCTTTAAATATAACAGTACTGGACCTCCTCGCAAAGGGCAGGAAATGTGGTCATTGGCCATATACTTAAATTTATGATCATTGAATAACTGAATGTGTTTGGCCAGTACATTTTCTATTTTTCCTTTAGATATCGCGTACTGATGTTCATAAACCCTCTCACGGAGTCTACGCTCCGTTTTACCAATGTAGTATGCTGTGCAATATTGGCACCTGGCCAAATATACAACATTCTTAGACTGACAGTTAAACTTAAATCTAAGTTTGTACTCGTACTCATTGATAGAAAACATTTTAGTTACCTCCACGTGTCTACAAAAGTTACAGGACTCACATTTGAACATACCTGTGACTTTTGGGACACTGGACCACTGTTACTCTAGCAGGTTTTTACCTCTCTTGTAAATTACTCTTGGATGTTCACCTAACTTATTAAGAAGTGTTGGGTTAACCTTAAATAGCTCCCAATTTTTCTCTAAGATGCCCTTGATTAACTTACTAGCTATACTGTACGTTGTGATAAAGCTCAACTGAAACCCTTTATTACTGAAATCTAATTTGTTAGTATCCACCATATTACCATAATAGTTGAAACTGGTGGACTACTGTCGACCATTTGGGTTACACTATAACATTTGCCACTTAAAATAGGATTATACACCTTATTAGACCTCTTAAGCTTAACATCTAACGTTAAGCTGTCTATTAAATCCTCAGGGTAACCTCGATTTAAAAACATTGTTTTAAGGAAATAATATTCCTCTAAAAAATCTTCCTGATGGGTAACAATGCGCGCAGCCCTTACTACTTGACCCTAGATTACAGAATGCTTCTGGTAGTGTGGGTGACAACTTGAAAAATACAAAATTGGGTTTTTTATGTACTTCTGAAGACGTTTGTCGTGAGGACAAATGAAAAGCGCTTCAAGTCACTGTGGATTAAAATTTTGGTTTCTACTACCGAGCATTGTCTGTTTTTGGTTCACCTAGTTCGTTTTGTGTGAGGGTAATTTTCTGAGTTATGGTATCTGGGGCAGCCAGTAGTCAGAGCGTCTTTTTATCTCCAGTGAATACAACGCCAACTGGGTCTGATGTGAATGCAGAGGTCATTACGGAGAACTCCAAAAACCTTTTGGCATTTTTAACTGCCCAGATTCAGTCTATATTTACAAGACTGGAACGTTTAGACGAAAATCAATGTAAGTTACGTGGCTCAATGGTTAATTTACAACCCTCAAACATTAACGTTGGAGTTAACGGACCACAGCATAATGCCAACAATCGTTTAACGTATTCTGCAGTCAGTAGCGGTAACCTGGAGAATTCAACAGCAACCAACGTCAAAGCAGAATTGCATTTGGATTCAAGGTTAAGCACTGACTGTATGGCTGGCACCAATTTGCCTTCAATACCTAAATTGCAGACATTAAGCCTCTCCCAAGTCATATCAGGTGAACGATCAACAGATCAAGTTTGCCAGGGACCTGTTTTGAGGAATGAACATGTTACCGTCTCGGGGGTTTATTGGAATACCTTCCCTTTCCACCTGGATAGCTGATGATTTTTCTTTATCGGGTGAATTAAATGGAAGAATGGAAGGGAGTCAGGCCAGAGAAGGTAATAACTTTCCACTTGATTTAGTGACAAAGCTCAAAAATTTAGATAACTATATGATTAAATTAAAGAAATTGCAGCTTGAGATCACGTATTTTTGTGAATGTCTCAAGCACAAGGTGGTGCGGAAAGGGTTAAGATGCCACCATTACCCTATAGGACTGGAAGCCGGGTCTGAATTCCATAAAGAACTGACCTCATTATTTGATAGACAAGGGTTTGAGCTAATTGAGCTTATGATCAAGCATTACAGTAAATGGGTGGACAGTTTGATCAAAGTTACAACAGAGTTGGATGCTAGCATTAAAACAGACCTCGAGTATGGTCGTATATTTTCTAGCATCGACCAACATATGCTCAAATTAAAGGTCAATAAACTTAAAAAACTAGAGCGAGATTGTTCTGCATATGAACAGGGGACAGCGTACCCAGCCCCACCAGTAGCTCAAGTCTGGCAACAGGCTATGCAGTTGATGAGTCAGCCTGTGCAAGGTGCCCAATTGAACAACTTTAATAACTATAACAACAGGAATAGTTTTACTGTGTATCGACCAGGTGAGACCATTGTTGGGAATGACGTTGGGGAATGTATTGATGACTCTGTGTCAAGTGAAGTAGTTGAAGTCAGAAGGAGTGAGAGGTTACAAAATGCCTCTTGAGTACAGACTAATAGCATACAATTTAATCAAAATTTTCGTCAGGCCAACTACACAGGGGCCAAACCGAAACAAAAGAAACCACAAAAGTACAACAAGAAGGGGAACCGCAAGAACAACAAATGGAAGAATTAGCATTGGTTGCCCCTCATGCTTCCGTGGGTATGTCAAATGGGGCAGTGGAACAAGGTCTTCAGCATAGCAGTCTTCACTTGGATGAAGTGGAGTCTGTACCCCAAGTAGACTGTGGACCAGTTGTAGTTACCAACAAAGCCAGTGATTTTAAAGTTTTTAATTTTTCATCGGTGCAAATTTCACCAGAAATAGTGGACCTTTTAGCGAAGGGGCACACATTTGTCCCTTCACAAAAGTTGGATACAGTAAAGACTATTCTTGACATTAAACCTTTTACAAGAAAATTAAACCTAGTTCTTGTTTTGGGTGATAGGTTGAATGTCCCAGTCGTGGACAATTTCTATATTCCCAGTATTTTTAATCCCCCATTGCACCCAGTGTTGCAAATTTTTGAGCAAGTATGCGAACTGGATGTTAGACAGAGTGCCAAATTTGGTAGTAAAATGTGTAATAGGCATAACATCAGCAAGGAAGAACAGGGGTACTTGGAGTTTATAAAATCACAGGAAATACGGATTTGTAAACCCAACAAGGGTGGTAGTTTAGTTGTGTTTGACAACTTGGATTACGCGAACTGCATGAGGTTATTGTTGGATACCTCAGCATACCAACTGAGTTCACGCTCAGAAATCAATAAGGCATAGCTTATTAAGAGTTGTATTAATGACTTATTTATCGAGGGGAGAATTGAGCAGTATATGTATAATTACATGTCAATGTCTTTTCCGAAGTTTCCCTACCTTTTCGGCATTCCCAAATTACATAAATGTTTGGAGGATCCTCCTATGCGCCCCTTGGTTGATGGGCATAATTCTCTTACTTACTCATGTGCAAAATTCATTGATACCATTGTAAAGAAATATTTACAATCTGAGATGCAAGTGTGTAAAGATTCTTGGTCTTTTTTAGAGAAGATGGAAAATCTAGAATACAATGAGGCTTATAGCTTCCTTACAGTGGACGTTAAAGACCTCTACACCTGCATCCCACACACCCTGGGTATTGAGTGGATCACTCTCATATTAAAGAAGAAAGGAGCACCAAATGCCGAAATAGAGTTAGTTATGGAGTTGCTGGACCTTATTTTGTCAAACAACTTTTTTATGTTTGGTAAAGACTTTTATCTGCAAAAAGTGGGTGTAGCCATGGGCTCCCCATGTGGGGCAAGTATAGCTAATCTTGTCATGGGAGTCAGAATTTGTTTTTACAAATGGGAATGTGATGGACTCCATAGTACACTACACCTGCTTTTGGATGATATTTTTATATTACTAAAGGGTAATTTGCAGTCCAGCATAGAAATAGTTGAATATTTCAACCAGTCTACAGATTTTTTTTCAGTTTACATCATCATTTAATACTGAAGCAATTGCGTATTTAGATGTTTGGTTAATGAAAGACAGAGCTCAGCATTGTTTTGTAGGAAAAATACATATTCTAATGCATTTTTGCATTTTTCAAGTTGTCACCCACACCACCAGAAGCGTTCTGTAGTCAAGGGTCAACTAGTAAGGGCTGAGTGCATTGTTACCCATCAGGAAGATTTTTTAGAGGAATGTTATTTCCTTAAAACAATGTTTTTAAATCGAGGTTACCCTGAGGATTTAATAGACTGCTTAACGTTAGAAGTTAAGCTTAAGAGGTCTAATAAGGTGTATAATCCTATTTTAAGTGGCAAATGTTATAGTGTAGCCCAAATGGTTGGCAGTAGTCCACCAGTTTCAACTAATTATGGTAATATGGTGGATACTAACAAATTAGATTCCAGTAATAAAGGGTTTCAGTTGAGCTTTATCACAGCATACAGTATAGCTAGTAAGTTAATCAATAGCATCTTAGAGAAGAATTTGGAGCTATTTAAAGCTACCTTTTCAAACTCGTATCTTAGTTATTCTAGTTGGCACCCTGACCATCAGAAAAAAGCTATTGTTAAAGGTCAGATGGTCAGGGCTGCCAGAATGACTAGTGGCGAGTTGGATTTTTTGAGGGAGGTTGAATTCATTATGGGCATGTTTATAAGGAGAGGATATCCTGAGATGATGTGTAAGGTTATAGCTGATGAAGTTAAGCGAAAGAGAGCAAATGGTATGTACTGGGCTTTATTAAAGGGGAGATTCAACAATGAGCCCCCAATAATAGGTACGGATGACACCGTCCTTATGGACATCAACGAACTTGCAATTAGTGAAGCAGCTGTGGACAGTGCGGATAAGGTGAGGCAGGAATGTGGTATTTATTTCATTACCACTTATTCATTTGATGCACCTTATATTAGGGACATAGTGCTTACTAATTGGAAATTACTTGGACTTGACAGGTTAGTATGTGAAAAGTTAGGTGGTCCCCCTAAATGTGTATTTAGAAAGGCACAATCATTCAAGCAATTGTTAGAGAAGGGAGCTAATGCTAGTACATCCACTGCAAAGAACATAGGTAATTTTAAATGTAGTAGATGTAGTGTGTGTTCCTTGATATGTCCTACAGATTCTAAGTTTAGTGTAGCTGGTGTTTCCATTAGGCTCAGTGGACATTTCGACTGTTACACCAAGAATGTGGTGTATGTTGCACTATGTGGTCAATGTCCAGCATATTATATTGGTAAAACAAGTAGAGCCCTTAGAGATCGTATAATGGAGCATCAGTCAGATATAAGATTAAAGAAAAAAACTAATGCATTGTATAGGCATATTGAATCAAACAGTGGGCATACATTTAAATTTTGTGTCATTCAACAAGTGGTTATGGATGTACAGGGGAAGTTCCTTGATCTTCACCTTGACATCAGTGAAATGAGGTGGCAATTGAAATTGAATGCCATGGTATTTCCTGGCATCAATGATTACATCACCATTGCCCCTATTTTAAAATTAAAGCACATTCTTGGATAAAGGGCTTTTTAACTGATGCATTTATCAAATGTATGTTATATTTTGTTGTTTTTAAAATTAGTACTGCACATGATTTACTATACAGTACCTTTTCATTGTATTAGTGTGTTTAGTTCACTTTAAGTTAATGAGATGTTTATTGACTTATTAATCAATTAATGATGTCATGTCCTGTTTCTATTTAAGTGTGTATGGTTGTACTTGTTTTTTTTAGTCATTTGTATTCTGAAGAAGACTGATTAAAGACGAAACCTAGGTAAATTCGTTTGTGGCTGGTTGTGTTCCACAGAGTCAAGTGCTGGTCCCTGTTTTATGTTCTATTTAAGGTTAACCCAACACTTCTTAGGAAGTTAGGTGAACATCCAAGAGTAATTTACAAGATAGGTAAAAACCTGCTAGAGCAACAGCGGTCCATTGTCCCAAAAGTAACATGTATGTTCAAATGTGAGTCCTGTAACTTTTGTAGACACATGGAGGTAACTAAAACGTTTTCTATCAATGAATACGAGTACAAACTTAGATTTAAGTTTAATTGTCAGTCTAAGAATGTTGTATATTTGGCCATGTGCCAATATTGCTCAGCATATTACATTGGTAAAACGGAGCTTAGACTCCGTGAGAGGGTTTATGAACATCAGTACGCGATATCTAAAGGAAAAATAGAAAATGCACTGGCCAGACACATTGTTATTCAATTACCATAAATGTAAGTATATGGCCATTGACCATGTTTCCTGCCCTTTGTGAGGAGGTCCAGTACCATTATATTTAGAGGAACTTGAATTGGCTTGGCAAATTAGACTCAATGCCTGCAGGTTTCCTGGTCTAAATGACACCTGTTCAATTAGTAGCATTTTAAAACTAAAAAGTTTGGAGAGATGATCAAATTGAATGTTCAGCTATTTAAAGTAAACAGAAGTTTTTGGGTGAGCCCTAACTACCTAGTGTTTAAAGTAGATTTTGGTAGTTTTACGGTGCCAATTATTAAGCACGATTGACCTGTAGGTTTTAATGGCAGCATTCATTTTTTTGAAAAACGTAACTTTTAGGATTGGATGTTAATTGAAAATTTTTGATTGTATATAGGGCCCTTGTCATATCTTCTTTGAGGGCTTCAGCCCCAGCGGAGTTCAGCAGGGTTTCTCATGGTCCCATGGATTTCCAGGTTTATTGAAAAGGCTTTTTCTGCAGAAAGACCCAATCTCTTTGGCTACTGCTCTGCCCCATCACTCCTCATTGGATCTGGGAACTGGGCTTACCATTCCTGTCCATGGTCAGTCTGTTTCGAAGAGTATCCAGGATTTCCCACCAGAGGTGGTTTCCATCTCTTCTGATCCCTCCCCTGAATATCCCACAGAGGAGGTACTGTGGAAGAGGATGTGCAAAAGGAGGTACTTAAACTCCCCATTGGAGTCTCTCACCAAAGATACAGACTTCAGTGAAGGGAAGTGATCCCCAAAATCACCACCGGAGGATGTTTCCACTGGAAATTCTGAAACAGAGGTGGCTGGTCAGCCCAAGATCCTGCCTCTGTGGAGTCTGTATTCCTAGTTTGGGATGAGCCCACTCATAAATTTGGTGGCATGCCATGCATGGTAGGATCAGTATACTATGGAGCCTATGCCAAAGCATCCTGACAAAATTATTTCTCCACCTATGGATTGTTCCTTTTGATCTAAGGGAATTCCAGTTGATGCTGTGGTGGTGGCAGCCACCACTAAGAAAGAGCTAGCTGAGTAAAGCTCTGGAGAGAAACTGTCTGCATTGGTCAGGGAAAGATCCTTGAGATTTACAGAACCAAATTTTCTTAGCCCCTTTCTGGTTCCTGGAGTAGGTCCATTGAGAGGTGGAAAACTTGAGCCCTACAGCAGACAAGGTCTGCCGAACAGGGAGTCTAGAGCGATGGGCAGATTTGGCAAATGTGCCTACACATCAGCCACTTTCACACTGAGAGCGCTTAAATACTTGGCACATTTTATCACCTGCAGAGACACCTAGTCAAGGAGCTCTCTGATTCCTTGGCGGAGACCTTGCCAACAGAGGATTTTGGAAAACTTTCTCTGAAGCTGGCTACTCTTTCTTCCCTAGCTAATTCATCCACAAGGCTCATTTTTCACTCTGCCGAGAGTACCTCACAGGTAGCGGGCACCGGCATTGCTATACACAGACATGCTTGGATGAGGCTTTGTGACTTCGTGAAGCCCTTTAAGATGTCTTTTGTTATTACTCCCTTTGATTGTTCCTCCTTATTTGGACCATCAGTTAAAGACATCCTAAGCCACAGTGAGAAAGAGGGCAAGACCTTGTCTGCTGTAAGGATCAAGTTTTCCACCCCTCAATGGACAGGAACCAGAAAGGGGACAATAAAATTTGGTTCTGTAAATCTCAAGGATCTTTCCCTAACCAAATCGCAGACTTTCTCTTCAGAGGCAGAGGAGAGGGCTTCAATGGGAGGTCCCACCCCAGGAGCAGAGGAGGTACCACAAAATCAGGGCTTCAGGGAACCTTTTTCTGACTAAGTCTATCAGCGCTCCTGAAATATTGTCTGACTGCTCTGCCCTGGAGGCAGTCGGGGTCATTTTTCCCCGCACTCAAATGCTTGGGCCCAATTTACAAAAATGTTTGGGTGCAAACTATAATATACAGAGGCTATTACATTCCCTTTTCCCTTGCACCAGCAAGAACACGAAGGAAACTTCCCAATGTCTGACCATTCAGATGGTGTCCACAGTATTAGAAATTCAAAAGTTACTGCAACAAGACTCATTCAAGAGGTCCCAACTGAACAGAGAAGATCCAGAACTCACTTTCACTTCTTTTTAGTACCAAAGAAGACCGGGGACCCAAGGTCAGTTTTGGACATAAGCAGACTGAACTTGTATGTAAAGAAAGTGAAGTTTTGGATGGTTATGGTACAGTCTATCCTTCCATTGTTAAGGAAGGATGATTGGATGCTCTTTATGGACTTAAAGGATTAGTACTATCACATCAAAATAGACAGGTGCTCTGGGAGTCATTTGCTGTTCAGGCTGGGAACCAGCCACTACCAATTCAGAGTCCTGCCCTTTGGACTCACCACAAATTTATGGCAGTGATTGCAGCTCATCTGCAAGGTTTTAGGCTGTTCCCATATCTAGACAACTGGCTCCTGATTGCCCCAACTGTTAACTGTCTCATGCCAGAGGCTACCTTTTTTGCGTCTGTATTATCTTATCGAAGTTTCAGAATATAGAATCTGATATGGTCGACACCATATCATCGAATTCTGAAACATCGAAAGATAAAAAAAAAAAAAATGCCTAAAAACAAAAATAAATAAAAATGTACCTTTGCTGCACCCCCACACCCCCCTACTTAAATATACCAACTCCGCGACCGCACTACATGGAACTAAACAGAAATCTCCCCTTACGGAGACTTCTGTTTAAACGTTCGATTTTTTTTGCTTTTGCTAATCTGGTGCCGACAATATCAGCTTCGATATTGTCGGCCTTCGACAACGTGAAGTAGACCCTCTTTATCAGATATCGGATCTCCTAGGCATCACAATAAACCAGGACAAATCACAGCCAGTACCTGTTTAATCCTTGGAATTAATCAGGGCTCAGCTGAACACAGTTGCCCAAATAGTGCTGTTGCCTCTAAACCAAATAAGCACCCTGAGGAGCAAAGTTCACATCTTGCTGACTCATTCTTCCCTTCCCACCAGGCTTGTTCTTTGAGCTCTTGGGACTATGGCAGCTGCCATAATATTAATTCCCCTGGCAAGGTTCTGTATGCATGTTCTCCTGTAGACCTTGGCTATGCAGTGGTCTATACTTCACCAGTCTCTTTCTGTTCCTAACAAGTTGACAAAGATTTGCAAGACCCACTTGGAATGGTGGATTCACTCTGATCTGTCAGTTGGCAGACTGTTCATTCTTCCCTCACCCACAACCACAGTAACCACAGACACTTCCCAGCTAGGAGGGTTATTTCAAAGGGAAGATGGTCCAAGGCATGTGGACTTAGAGACCAGACTGCATATCACTGTCCTCAAGATGAGGGCAGTCCTTCTCTTGTTCCAATCCTTTCAGAACATTCTCCCTCTGGTACATCAACAAACAAGGAGGAACCTGCTCTTACTCCCTTTGCAGGGAGGCCATCAGAATTTGAGAATGGGTGATCAATTCACACCACTTTCTCATTGCAGCTCGCATACTGGGGAAAATCATTGTGCTGGCAAACAAATTCAGCAGGTCCGTTCTGGCACCCCACGAGTTGGTCCCTCAACCAAACAGTAAGGAATCAGATTTTCGACCTTTGGGGTTACTGTTGCTGTGATCTTTGCTTCTCCTCAGAATTACAAGTGCAACAAGTACTTCATGCTGATCCCCCCCCCACCTGGGGAGTCCCCAAGGGACACTCTAGTCCACGCTTGGCCCTCTGGTCTCCTCTATGCTTATCCTCTCGTACAGTTGATCCCAAAATTTCTTCAGAAAGTTACAGTTGAAGAGCACCGTAATCTTATTGGCCTCACCAGATTTGGTTCCCCTTCCTCTGGTCTCATCTGAAGTATCCCCGTGGATATTGGAGCCCAATTAGGATTGCCTAACCCACTTGTCTCTGGGACTCCAAGATCTGTCCACACTCAAACTTATGCATGGTTTCTCTAATTCCAATGATTGTCAAAGGGTACAGGCTCTTTTCTCCCATAAAGAGTATTATTTTGGCCTCTCAAAAGGCCTCTACCAAAAAGGTATGCAAAAGCAAGTGGAACAGATTTTCTGTTTAGGCCGCTAAAGAGAACATTGATCCTTATTTAGCTTCTATTCCTACCATTCTATCTGTCCTTGCTTCCCTGTTCAAGGAGGGATTCAATTTTGCCAAGATCAAACCTCAACTGGCTACCATATCCAATTTCCACTCTGGTCTGTCTTCAGGATCTGTAGCTTCTTTTTGGTTATGTAAAGCTTTTATGAAGGGGATTTTCCTTCTCAGATCTCCTGTCAGCGACCCCAATCCTTCTTGGGATCTTCCCTTAATTCTCCAGGGCCTCACTCAGAATCCTTTTGAACTGGCTAGTGATTGTGACATAAAATTCTTGTCTTGGAAAACTGTTTTCTGGTTGCTATCATCTCAGCTAGAAGAGTTTCTAAATTGTAAGCCCTTTCTTCTAAACCTCCTTGCATTGTTTTCCACAAAGACAGAAGTTTCCCTGTGCACTAACTCGTCTTTTATGCCTAAAGTGGCTACTGAGTCAAACATTAATCAGACCATTCAGCTACCAGCTTTCTTTTCCAATTTTTCCAGTAAAGGGGAATGCCTGTTGGATTTGCTGGACTTTCATAGACAATTCCGTTTCTATCTTCACAGGACTAAACAGGTCAGAAAATCAGATCAGTTGTATGTGTCCTTCTCATCTAACTGCCTAGGGCAGACAGTAACAAAGGTAACTCTTGCCAAATGGATTACTAATTGCATTTCTTTTATGTATGATAAGAACAATTTGAAGTTAGCTTCTCCACCTAAAGCCCATTCAGCTAGATATATGGCCACATCTGCATTTTCATCTGGAATTTCAATTGATGACATCTGTGCAGCAGCCACTTAGTCTAAATCCCATACATTTATGATTCATTACAAATTGGACATTGTCTCCAGAAGAAGGACTTCTTTTGGCTCAACAGTGCTCTGGCATGTCCTTCCTTGAGACCACCCAAAAGAGAACGTAGCTGGGGACTCTGACCCATACGTGAATCAGAACAAGGACAACATCAGATTTTTAAGTTATGTACTTACCATAACTTGGCATCTGTGTTGTCCATTTTCATTCTAATTCACCTTCCCTCTCATCTGTCCCCTGTCCCAGAGAACCTTCTTTCTGAAGGATCTATGAATTGTTTATAGGAACCTTTGTTCCTGGTTGAGCCTCTGTGTTTCTTTTTTTTATTCCTTTCCTTATTTCTAATGGGCAGCAAGCTTGATCTAAGGGAGCTGTGCTTAGTACAAGGGGATTGTGGGTAAAGGGAGGAGCTCGAGCCTGGCAGCTGAAGTCTGTAGAAGATGGCCGAGTCAGATCCGAGGAGCAGATCCGTAACCCATATGTAAATTAGAACAAGAATGTACAACACAGATGCCAAGGCATGGTAAGTACATAACTTAGATTTTTTTTCTAGAATGCTAACAGTTGACGTACAGTCCACCACATCCTTCCATAAGTGTCAGACTTCTCATCCTCCTGCAGGAGCATTGTATGACTAGAGTCACCTTATGTCTACCCTTACAATTCAACATTTTTATTTTAGGATTAACATATATAACATCAGATCTGATATTGTTAATCCTTGTTCATTCCTTACACATGGGTATCGGATCCGACCTCGGAACCGAGCCGGCCATTTTCCAAGCTCGCGTCAGCTTCAAACTCTCAAGCTAAACTCTTACCCACAACCCCCATCTCCCTGTTACCTCAGATTTTGTTTGCCGCTTTGCCATTCGGTGTGTCAAACTGCTTCTCTTGAGCTAAGTATAGTTATTTGTTGTTTAATAGTCTCTCATATTACTTTTCTGTCAGAAAAGTTTCTATTTCATTGTCTCTTAGCCTATCGCATCTAGCGTACATATTTTCTTCAGGTTTTTCTGCTCTTTTCGCTACCTTTTTACCGTAAGGTATTCTCTGTTTACCATCGTTGGTAATCCTTCCCTTTTTTCTCATACCTTCGGGTATTCTTTTGTACCATTGCTGGTACCTTTTTCTGTTAATTAATTTGCTGTCATGGCAGATAAGAAAGGTAGTCCAGGCTTTAAGCAGTGTTCTGATTGGGTTGGGAGGGTGGCCTAATGGTTAAAGTGTTTGCCTTACAAACACAAGGTGCAGGGTTCGAGTCTCACAAGGGATAATTGGCTAGGCTTAAAATGGCTCGCAAGGGCAGTTAGCTTAGTACTAATCTATGAACCTATAAACCTATAAACTGCCTACTTCTGATGCACACTCTTTGTGCATTTATTGTTTGGGGGCGTCCCACTTGTCTGTGGACCCACCCTGTACTATCTGTGAAAACTTTTCAAATAGAACTTTGTTGGAAAGGAAAAACAAGCTGTTGCTGAAGGGACTTCTTAAATCTCCCTTTTCAGAGGCTATTTCTGGGTCGGTGGTCTCAACCCCTCCCTAGAGCCCATAAGAAAATCTTGGATGTTCCTACCAAGGCTAAATTTTTGCCTTCGTCCCTGGCTGGGGACTCCCGCCAACCAAAACCTAAAAAGGCTAAAGTTTCGGCTCTGGAGCTCACCCAGTCAACCCCAGTGCTTTCGGTGCCTAGATCTTTGGCACCGTGGCCTTTGGCTCCTTTAGTGATCTCAGCTCCATCTTCTCCTGCAGCCTTCACTATATCGGCACAGAGGGGCTCCTCGGTTCAGACTATTACCACTGTATCGGTACCGACCATTCAGTCAGCGCAGACCTTGACCATGTCGATTCCGACATCATCCTCGGAACCGACACCTTTATTGTTGACTCCAGTTTTGTCAGTCCCAGCTTCGGTACCGACAACCACTTCAGCACTGATCCCTGTGTTGGTGCAGACCATGACCTTGGCACCAATGACTTTGGTGCAGACAACCGTAGTCCAGTCACTCTTGGCACCATTGTCCTTGGTGCAGACTGGTGAGATGGGCACCGAGTTTACCTCTTCTGTGGACAGGCCTGTTTCTCCCTCAGTCTCCGTGAGGTCTACTAGAAGCCTTTCCGAACATGATGTGCTGCGTCTTGTGGATCAGGTACTCTTGGCCAGAGGTATCCCACCCCTCAGGAACTATCCTTCTTTGGGAGATGATCACCCATCTCCAAAGACCCCTTCTTATTCTCCTCCTTCATTGCCTTTGAAGTCCATGGATATAACACAGTCTTCCCCTTCTGCGGTCCCCTTTACGGATCTCACTAAGGAACTGCAGTTGCCTTCATGGCAGGAAAGTTTTGCTACGAGCCAGGATGTCAGTTGTGACACACATAGTTTGCTGCTCCACAGCCATCCAGGGACTCCTGGTTGGCAGGCTGAGCCACCTAGGGCAAATTTGACCCCTGTCCTAGACATTTACTCCTCTTCAGGTGGACCAGCTTTCCAACTAATGGAGAAGGCTTTTGCTGCTGCTGGCGATACTGGACTGTCTATCCCTCCGCCCTCCTCTGGTACACTGATTTCACAAGTCGCACCTAGTGGACACTGGGTGCAAGGGCCTCAGGACATATTCCAACAGGAATCCCCTTTTCCGCTGTCTTCTCCAGCTTCTCCCACTGAAGAGGTCCACCGGAAAAGTTCATGTAAGAGGAAGCACATGGACTCCACAGAGGAGTCCCTCACTGAAGACACAGATTTTGATTAGAGGGAAGGATCCCCCTGGTCACCCTCTGAGGTATCCTTTGGTGATATCCTCGAAATCCTTAAATAGAGAGATGACTGGCAGCCCTTTAATCCAACCTCTGAGGAATCTGTGTTCCTGCAGGCCTTTCATGTCCACCCCCCTACCTCCTGGGTTACTCCACCTGCCAATGAACTTGTCCGGCTTATCGTGCAGCATGCTTGGAAGGCTCCTGATACCGTCGAAGCTATTCCTCAGAGGCCAGATAAGATTTTGTCCCTCCTGCTTTGGATCCCCATTGGTCAAAAGGCCTTCCTGTGGATGCTTTGGTGGTGGCAGCCACAACAAAAAAGGATCTGGCAGAAGAAGAAAGCCAGAATGTCCATTCGCCTAACAAAGAGTCCCGGGCCCTGGACAGGATAGGGAAGTGCACCTTTGCATCAGTGACCTTTACTATCAGGTCCCTGAATTATATGGCACACTTTACCAGGCTTCAAAGGGATCTGATTTCTGAGTTCTCTGAAACCTTGGCTGGTGCCATGTCTGATGAGGTCTGTGAAAAAAGTGGCCTCTCAGCTGGCCACCATTGAAACAATATCTAACGCCTCTATGTGACTGATATCTCATGCATCAGAAGGAGCAGCTAGAGCAGCAGGTTCAGCTGCAGTCTTGAGACGACACACCTGGATGCCCTTGTGTAATTTTTCAGAACCCTTTAAGCCTTCCTTTCTTAACGCTCCCATTGAGGCCTCCTCATTGTTTGGGCTCAAAGTTAAAAGCACACTGGCCAGATGTGAACAGGACAGTAAGACCCTTTCTGCCGTAGGTGTCCATTATTCTTCCCCTCAACGTGCTTTCTCCTGAAACGAAAAGAGTGGGAAGATATGGTTCAAGAAATCTCAGGGTCCTTTCCGTGACACACAGGCTGAGTTCTCCCCTCGAGGCAGAGGGGGAAACTCACAGGGAAGATGCTCCTTTCGGGGCAGAGGGGGTCCACATAACCAGGGTTCCAGGGATTCTTTCCCTGGTCAATCCTACCAGTGCTCCTGAAGAGCGGCCCAACTCCTTTCCTCTGGAGGTGGTTGGGGGACGTTTCTCCTTGTACCCTTCTGCCTGGCTAACCATCACCAACGATTCTTGGGTACAAAGGATTATAACCAGAGGTTATCATATCCCCTTCGATCTTTATCCTGCCCCTTCAAAAAACCTTCCCAACATTCCACCCAGTCAAAGGGAAGAAGCAACACTAGAGATAGCAAAGCTGCTAAGAAAAAGAGTCATCCAAATAGTCCCTCCAGACCAGATAGGATCTGGATTCTACTCAAGACTATTTTTGGTGCCAAAGAAAACCGGGGACAGGAGACCAATTTTGGATCTCAGTGTATTGAACAAGTTTGTGAGAGTCAAAAATTCCAGATGGTCACAATACAGTCTATCCTCCCGCTTTTGGAAAAAGATGATTGAATGTGCTCGATAGATCTTCAAGATGCGTACTACCACATAAAAGTGGACAGGCCATCAAGAAGATTTCTGCACTTCCATGCAGGAGCCAGTCACTACCAGTTCAGAGTACTGCCCTTCAGACTATCTGCAGCCCCCAGAGTGTTCACAAAGTGCATGGCAGTTGTCATAGCTCACTTGCAACTTCAAGGATTCCAGGTGTTTCCATACCTAGATGACTGGCTTATTTCCACCCCCACCAGACATCTACTGGAAGAAGCCCTGGCATACTCTCTCCTCGCTGCTCAAAGGCTAGGCATAACCATAAACTGGCAAAAATCCAATCTCACCCCATCTCAGTTGACAGAATTCATAGGGGTTATCTTGGACACAAAGAACTGCAGAGCTGCTATTCCAGAGCACAGAATTTTAAGGATAAAGCAACAACTGATTCCAATCCTTTCAAGGGAGAAATCCATGGCTCACTCGGTTCTACAGCTATTGGGTTCCATGGCAGCCTCCATCACCATTGTTCCCCTGGCCAGGTTTCACATGAGGCTTCTACAATGGCTACTGCTCACCCAATGGTATCCTTTTCAGCATCCTCTCTTAGCCATGATTCGAGTAACCCACAGGTGCAAACGGGATTTAAATTGGTGGATGACACACAATCTGCCACAATGGTCTTGCTCCTTCTCCCCCAAGCAACCCAAGGCCACAGTGACCACGGATGCTTCCCTGATGGGGTGGTGAGCTATGTCAGGGACAGACAGTCCAAGGCACTTGGTCCGAACTGGAGGCCCATCTGCATATAAATGTTCTAGAGCTGAGGGTGGTGCTTCTGGCTTTGCAAGCATTCCATCCCCTGCTGCCATCTGGGACAATTGTGATTCAGTCAGACAATGTGGCGGTGGTCTGGTACATCAACAAGCAAGGTTGAACCAAATCTTACCCCCTTTGTCGAGAGGCCATGAGGATATGGCAATGGGTGATGGCTACCAACCGTTTTCTTCTAGCAACGCACATTCCCAGGAGTTCCAACGTGATAGCAGACAGACTCAGCAGGTGCATTCTTCAACCTCATGAGTGGTCCCTGAATCCCTTGATAGTGACTATCTTCCACTGCTGAGGCCATCCTTGCTGCGACCTCTTTGCATCCCCGACCAACTACAAATTCAGCAACTAATTCGCCCTGATTCCCCCTCTGGGATAGTCACCCAGGGACGCTCTAGTCCACAATTGGCCCTCGGGTCTTCTTTACGCATTCCCACCCTTTCCCCTCATTCCCCAGTTTCTGAAGAAAGCCTGTCGGTTGAAGAGCAAGGTGATCCTCATAGTACCATATTGGCCTTGACAGATTTGATTCCCCTTCCTTTGGCCTCACCTACTAGATCGACCATGGAGTCTCCATCCAACCCTGGAGTTGATCTCACATCCACAGAACCTGATTCATCCCAACTTGAACAGCCTGAAGCTCACGGCTTGGCTACTCCAATTCCCTTGATTGCCAGGCAGAATGATCTTTCTTTACCAGTACATGATATTCTCATTGCATCTCATGTCTTCCACTAGAATTACTTATCTGAGCAAGTGGAAAAGATTTACCTGTTGGCTGAAAGATAAACAAGTAGATCCCTTCTCAGCACCAGTGTCGATAATACTAGACTATCTAGCCGACCTTTTTCAATTGGATCTATCGGCCTCTACCATTAGAGTTCATTTGGCTGCAATTTCTAATTTTCATGAGGGTGTCCAAGATTCCTCTCCTATGTCCCACAAATTGTGCAAGACCTTCATAAAAGGTGTGAATCATCTGAAGCCACCTTTTAGAGAACATATTCAACCACGGGATTTATCATTAGTTCTACAAGCTGTGACAATGCCACCTTTCGAACCAGCCTTTTCTTGCGACCTCAAGTATTTGTCATGGAAAACCTTGTTTTTGGTTTCCATTACTTCTGCCAGACATATTTCTGAGCTTCAGGCTTTATGTATCAAGAGTCCATACTTGATTTTTCATAGAGACAGGGTGTCTCTGAGAACTAATCCATCATTTCTGCCTAAAGTGATCTCTGAAATGTCCATTAATCAAGCCACTGAATTGCCAGTTTTCTTTCCCAATCATTCAAACAGAGGAGAGTATTTCCTACATACCCTAGATATCCACAGGCAAATCCATTTTTACTTAAACAGGGCTAGGTCCTTTCATAAATCTGACCAGTTATTTTTGGCCTTTTCTGGATCTAGATTAGGATCTGCTGTTGCTAAGTTCACATTAGCTAGATGGTTGGAAGGACTGTGTGACCTTCATTTATACACAACGTAATATCTCGTTGCCCACTACATGAAAGCTCATTCAACAAGGTCGGTGGCAACTTCTGCTGCCTTCCATGCCAGAGCTTCCTTACATGACATCTGTGCAGCTGCAACTTGGGCTCATACCTTCATCAATCATTACAAATTGGATTTGGCTTCCAGGGTAAGAGCATCTTTCAGTTCTATGGTGCTCAGGAATGTCCTTCCATGAGAGCCTCCCAGGAATAGAGGTAGCTGGGGACTCTGTCCCATGCATAAGGAATGAATGAGGATTAATAGTATCAGATAAAGAAGTTATATCTTACCATAGCGTTCCATCTGTATTGTTGATCCTTGTTCAGTCATTACGACCCTCCCTCCTTCCCCCTCCTGTGGTTTCTAGTGGATATCACCATCCAGTTCTCTTAGGTTATTTGACCAGAGGTAGCCTCTACCTTCTTTGACTTGCAAACTCAATCTGAGGTAACAGAGAGAGGGGGATTGTGGGTAAGAGTTTAGCTCGAGAGTTTGAAGCTGACGTGAGCTTGGAAAATGGCCGGCTCGGTTCCGAGGTCAGAACCGATACCCATGCGTAATGACTGAATGAGGATCAACAATACAGATGGAATGTTATGGTAAGACATAACTTCTTTTTCTGAAATGCCATCATATTTTGAAAATTTTATTTTTTTCCTTTGCTAAATGTCTTATGTCTTTACATCATTCCACTTATATTGTTTTATTGCAATCATTGTATTTATTACATTATAGTCTGTATTTTTTCTGAGATCCTGCTTTCCCTTTGTTCTGTTTATTTCCCTGTCCACCCACCAATATGTTTGTCCCCCACTGTGCAAGTTTACCATTTTTTCTGCCTCCTGCTCAGTTACCCCTGTGAAGTCACAGCCATCTCTTTTCATACATCTTTAAGTTTTTCTTGGTGTGATGACACAGATACAGATCTTTCATCTCAGTTCATGCACCCAAGAATACACCCACTTCCTCCTATTTATGTCATATTCACTGGTTATTGGGGGGGGGGGGGCTTTGTGTTAGGCTAGATGATTTTTGTAATACCCAGTAGAGTGCTTAGCTCAGATATTCTAGTTAGGGAATCCCTGGCTGTATTCCTAATACTTGACAGCTGTGTCTTTAATGCTTCCCCTACATGTTCTGGAATCATAGTATGTACTGACCTGTCTGAAACTGTTATGTGAGTTATAGTTGAAGCATTTGTTTCAGAGAGAATGTGTGTGTACAGGTCCAATGCAAAAGGTCTTCTCTCTGGTGTATTAATTTAATTCTGTCTTATTCTGGAGCATTTTTTTTTTTTATTATTATTATTATTATAATAATACATTTCTCATGATGCTTATAAAGTGAGGTGGAGAATCCACCAGGCTTCTCCTGTTGGCCCGTTTAGAACAGTGCCATTTTCACTTGTCAGTTCACCTTATCATTTGCCATTACTAAAATTGCAACCTTATGTAACTTGGAGTCTTTATCATTTAGTCGTTCAAATATTTTTTTTTTGTGTTATCTCCTTTAGTGATGCAAGCATCTACCCATGTTGGCAGCAAAGAAGGATAAGAAACACAACGAAGTGTGTGTTATTGCACTCAGTCGAGGGTTCAGTTCCAGATAGTGTGCTGTATGACAGAGCTGATGCATATTTTCTAAGCATATGATCAGGTTGTACCACACACAGATCTAGAAAATGTCACAATCCTGCTTAGGGAGTGGGTTTGGCATAATGGTTAAGGTCTTCACTTATTGGACACAAGATACAGGGTTTGATGCTGACTGTGGGATATTGGCTAGACTTAAAATGACTGTTCAGGGCAGTTAGCCTGGTATTTACCTGTGAACCTATTAAACTTGAGCCCATTTGTTCCCCTGTATTGGATATCCTCCAGCAATACCATCTAAAAGGGACATCTTCCACACAGTCATGATGATAACTAGTGCCCTCACTTGCATCCTTGCAATAAGAACATTCCTTTATGACCATAACTCCTCTCTTAGACAGAGAAGGCTCAGCCCATGTCACCAAGAAGGTCAGTACACCTTCCCCATATGAGTGTATACTTCTGTGTACCCACGACAAAGGCTACCCTGTTCACGACTTGAACTGAATTCAGAATGCTAGGATCATGTTGTGGAATGCCATTCCCTTTTCCTGACATCCCATGACTTAGATCTTCCCTTCTCCCAGGTTGAGCACACCCATCCCTCCCATGTGTGAACCAACAGATGCCTACGCCTCCAAGAAAACTCAGTTTACCAGGTACATAATCAAAGCTTTATCCTTCTTTACAGACAGAATGAAACCATGTTTTTCATGCAGGTTGTATAAGTCTGAAAGCTTCTTAGTGGCTGCAGTAAGTTGTTTAATCCTTTTCTTTCTTATGAGTGCTATGGTCAGTACTTTCACCTCATATTTAAAAGTTTCACTAGACCTGTAAGGCATACTGTCAGGAAGATTCATTTGCATATATTTTTTAATATCTTAGCCCAATATATATTGTCAGTTCAGGAGACTTACAGATAAGTTATTAACCAAAATGCATCCACCTGTCTTGAAACTGCACAGCATCAAGGTGACTGCTTTATAACTCAAAACCAATGTATGAAGAAATTCATGTAGCCTTAAGTCTGATTATGGTCCTGTGTCACAAATGTAATAGTCTGATCTACTATGAGAGAGCAAGTCAGGAAATTCTGTATACTTTGCATCCTCAGGTTTATTTCCCTCTAGACAAAGTATAGAGATCATGGAGCATATTTAAATGAGCAGTGCAAACAAATGAAATATTTATTTATTTTTTTATTTATTTTACATTTGTTGACCGGGATAGTCCAGCTGGATACATATCCGTTTTCAGTGGAGGCCCGGGGAGAAAAGCTCCAAGGAAGAGAGGTACATGAGCACATATTACAAACATTACAATGGAAATTGAACATTTAGTATAATACGTTAAATACACTTATGATATTAGAAAAGTACCAAAAAAATAGTGATACAAGAGCAAATATTCCAAGCAATACAACAGAAATTAGACATTTAGTACAGTAAGTTGGTACGCTTCTAATTATGGGTTAGAACAATAAGTAAGTAAAAAAGATGGAATCAGGATGAAAGGAGTTGGTAAGATAGAATGTAAAGGTTATAAGGTGACCCGTTTGAGTTGGGTTACATGGTGGCTAGTCTAGGCCATAAGGGGTCGTGGGCAAGGGATATTAATCAGGGTTAGGGCATGGGCATAACCATTGGGTTTTTAGAAACGCCGGAGGTGAATTTTAAATTGGTCCAGAGTGGTCAATTGTCTAAGGTTGCTTGGAAGGGCATTCCATAACTTGCCAATGGAATTGGCATAGAGAGCATCCCCTCCTGAATTGTTTGGTTTGATGGTCAATACTTGACTAATTTTGGATGACCTAAGGGATGATAGATTTGAATAGGAGGTGAGAATGTTGTTGACAGAGGAGTTTTGTCAGGGTGTTTAATGATTTTGAATGCCTCGGTAAGCTGGTTAAATTTCAGAAGATTAGGCAATTCTAACCATCCTAGTGTTCTAAGGTTTAGGCAATGGTGGGTTCGGTAGGGCATACCGGTGATAAATCTAGCTATGTGGTGATAGGCAGTGGATAGTTTATTAAGCTCTTTTTTGTGAAGGAAGGAGAATATAGGGGAGGCATAGAGGAGGGTGGAGAGGAGGTGAGTTCTGGCAATGGTTAGCTTGGTGTGAGGGGTTAGGAATTTCTTTATCCTGTACATGGATCCAAGTTTCTTGTTCAGTGTTTTAGTGGTCAGGTTCACGTGCATGTCAAATCTAAGTTTGTGGTCTATTGTCACCCCAAGTAGTTTGGTGTGGGAGACTGGATAGATTTTGGTGCCATTGTTAGCAGAGACAACAAAGATAGGAGTTTGGGTGCTGGGAAATTGTAGACTGGGAGGTATTGCTGGAGAAGGGAAGAATAAAAGTAATTTGGTTTTGGTTGGATTGAGTAGGAGTTTTAGGTTTGAGAACCATTTTCTACTAATGAGAAGCAGATTTGGGTAGTAGCTTGAAGGTTGGTGAGAGAGACGTCAGAACAGATAAGGGTAGAGTCGTCTGCATATTGGATGCAGGTGGTATTGGGAAGGACTGAGTGTAATTCATTAATAAAGAGAGTGAAAAGAAGGGGACCAAGGATAGATCCTTGAGGGACACCGATATTAGTGGGAAGAAGGTCTGAGATCCTATTATGCCACTGTACTGCTTGTTTTCTACCAGAGAGGTATGCTGAACCAACTAATGGTGGATTTGCTAAGGTTGAAGGTTTCAAGTGTGAGGAGAAGTTGTTTATGGTTAACCATATCAAAGGCTTTTGAAAGGTCAAGAAAGAGCACAGGAAATTAATTTGTTGTTCGGTTGCAGTTAATTGAGTCAACAAAGGAGAGAAGAGCAGTGGTGGTGCTGTGATGTGAAAGCCGTGTTGGGAATTAGATAGGAGTTTGTTTTGGGTAAGGTGGGTGATAAGTTGCTTGTGAATGCAGCGTTCCATAATTTTGGATAGAGGAGACAGGATTGCAATGGGTCGATAATTAGATGGATCAGTGGAGGGACCTCCTTTGTGGAGAGGAATAATAAAGGAGGTTTTCCAGATAGAGGGGATCGAGGCTTCAGAGATTGCACGGTTAATAAGGATAGATACAGGGTAAGCAATGGCATCAGCAGCTATTTGCAAGTATTTAGCCGGAAGTTGGTCAGCCGCTAGGGTGGTTGGTTTAAGTTTTTAGAAGTACGGATATAGGAGGTAGAGGTGGGTGCTAAGCTGAGGGCAGGTTGATTAGGAACCTTGGGGGGGGTTGGGGGGGAGGTAAGCTGACTGGCGAGGGACTGGATAGTCTCAGTAAAAAAAGAATTGAAAGAGTTTGCTATCTCACTTGGATCTTTATCCATAAGTGTTGCAGGTGTGGGGTGGAAGATTTACCTGGATGGAGGAGTTGGTTGAAGCCAGCCCAAAATTTTTAGGGTTATGTTGATGCTTATCTTGGAGGTGATAGAAATATTGCTTTTATCGGATGTAACAGCTGCTTTAGTTGAATTTCTAAGCTGAAGGAATTTGTTACGGTCTAGAGGGGTTTTAGTGGTTCTCCATTTGTTCCATGCCAGGTTTCTGAGTTTAATTTTATTTTTGTGTCATTAGATAGCCAAGGTGCGTCGATCCCTAGTTCTAATGAGTCGTTTTGGGGCATGGGAGTCCAGTATTTTGAGGAAAGTGTCATTAAAATGGGATACACTTTCTTCTAGGGAAGGGTTTTAGGATAGACCAGTTGCATGCTTTAAGGTCAGCAAGAAATAGATCCGGATGAAATTCTTGCTGTTCCTAACAAGTCTGGTTAGGGGTAAGTATTTGGGCATTTATGTTTTGTTATAAAGGTAATGAGGTGGTCACTAAGGTCATTGGGGAGGGTCCCCACGGAATAGTTGGAAGGGTCTTTGTTTGTAAGTATCCAGTCTATGGTACTATCTTTTGTAGGGATAGCCAATTCTAGTGGGAGAAAGAATAAGTTGGGAAAAACCATGTAAGTTAATAGGAGAGGGTTGGAATGAGAGGAGTATAGAGACCAGTCAATGTTAACGTCTCCTAAAATTATTGTTTCTTGTGGGTAGAAGGTGGAAAGCCAGTTGAGGGTTTGTTCAAGGATTTCAGTGTTGCTCCCTGGGGTAAGTAGGTGACTATGAGATTAATACTTTTTGGTTATTTAGGTTAATTTTAGGGCAATCAATTCTTGGTTACGGAGAATTGGAGGTTGAAGGGATGTCTGGTAATGTTCAAGGAGTTTTGAATAAGACTGCTATTCCTCCACCCTTTCTTGTAACTCTATCTGCCCTGAGGATGTTATACCCAGGTGGGATGATTTCCTCATCCTTGGTGATAGGTTTGAGCCATGTTTCAGAAAGACACATGATGTCAGGAGTGAATTTCTAGCAGAGCGTGAAGGTTGTGAACTTTGTTGTTGATGCTTCGTACATTGAGGTGAAGCATATGGAGTGAGCCTAATGGGCTTCTAGTAGTGCTACGGAGTCTAGGCTTAGGTCACTGGAGGGCCAGGGTTAGGTGGATGTCACCGCTCTAGTTATGGATCTTTTAAATGGTCAAGTATTCTTTGGAGTTTAATTATTAGAATGAGATTATCTCTAGATGAGGATAATTTTGGGTAAGAGAGGGTGAGGTGGAAGCAGTAGAGATTGTTGTTAGAAGTTGGGTAAAAAGAGGGATGAGTACAATTGAGGGTGTCATTGGAGTATAGGGAGGTTTGGCTGTTGGGAAGGTAGGCGTCTGCAGGGTTTAAGGTGTCATAACTTGTTAGCAGGTAGGTTGAGATAAGTAGAAGCATAATAGGAGGGAGGTTAGTATAAGAGTGTCCTGCCATGGTGTGGGGGAGGCTACCTTGTTACAACTAGTGAGCAGAGAGACTAGGAGACGGGTGGTGAGAGTGTTAATGAAGGAGTTATAAGGGAAAATAGGGGGTGGTCCTTGGAGTAAAGTCAGCTGATGAGTGGGGGAGTGGTATTCAAGAGAGGGACTGTAGCGATTGGGTGGAGGGAAGGGGAATGGAACTAATGAGCAGATAAATGTAGAGGTAGTGGGGGGTGGGAATAGGGGCAGGGTGGGCGCGGAGCCCGAGCGAGCGGAGCGGGGATAACACCGCCAAGGATTTACCTTCTTCCAAAGGTAGCCACTTTAATAGAATGTAACAGCCTGTTTTTCAAGTAAAGGGTCCACTGTTATAATAGGCTTGAGTTAACAGATAGGAGGTAAGTGTTGGTAGAATTCACAAAGCAGATGGCTTTCTGTTAAGCAGAAAGTTAGATGAGAAGAGACTAATCAAGTCCCAAATCTTTCCGTTGTTGCCTGACACAACTGACTGTACAAAATGCTGTGAGAAGGTATATTGTTTTACCTAGTCAGGTTAGTTATATTGTTTTGCTAGCTGTGTGCATTCGCACAGGAGAGGGTCGTCTTAGGGCTGCCGTGTTGGATAGGTGCCGCTACTTTAGGGTAAGGGGCTGAAAGGAGAAAATGAAATACAGAGTGGTTAAGATTCAAGCAGTGCACAGTCGCAGATATTTTAAACAGGTCAAGATAGGACATGTAATGCAGTTATTCATCTGAGTAAAAAAAAAAACAGTTATAAAATTGTTAATCACATATTACTTTTTTCTGTTTGGCGACCTGCCTTAAGCTGTAGAACTGAGGCAACGCCACTGGGCCTTTAGAGCGTGCTCTGAAGTACGCACCATAAACAATGATAATAAATTATGAGAAGTTTAGAGTTTAAGCACGTAAAACAAACACTTTCATTGAAGGTCAAAACAAAAATGAGAGATATACAGAAGTGTTTAGCTAGGATAGTGAGCAGTACTAACTACGCGCTCATGTTACAGCAGTAACCCTGTTATATAACTTTTTACAAACACGGAAATTCAACTGCCCCAAAAACACTTTTAAGCAAAAAGAGACTGGGTGAATATGCTTCTCCAGCGACTGCTTAATCACAACTATACAAGACACGTGCTATCATTCAATCGGATTCCTTAATACATACATAATCAAAACACTTCTAAGCAAAAAAGAGACTGGGTGAATATGCTTCTCCAGTGACTGCTTAATCACAACTGTACAAGACACGTGCTCTTTCTTAACAAACAGCATTAGTTCCGTAACAAACTACTGCAACATCAAATCAAGCAAGGCTAGCGTCACAGTGATTCATCCACAACAAACCTTAGTTAGGTTAATAATAACTGTTGAAAAAAAGACACTACTGGGTTGAAATCAATTTACAACATACCCAAAGTACTCCAGAAGGCGACCGCAAATATACAGCGGTCTGGTCGGATCTGGTCCTTTAGACAAAGTGACGGAATTACCATGGGGGTGTAATGAAACCTCGGGAGCAGGGATTGCACCGCGGGAACACCGCCAAGGATTTACCTTCTTCCAAAGGTAGCCACTTTAATAGAATGTAACAGCCTGTTTTTCAAGTAAAGGGTCCACTGTTATAATAGGCTTGAGTTAACAGATAGGAGGTAACTGTTGGTAGAATTCACAAAGCAGATGGCTTTCTGTTAAGCAGAAAGTTAGATGAGAAGAGACTAATCAAGTCCCAAATCTTTCCGTTGTTGCCTGACACAACTGACTGTACAAAATGCTGTGAGAAGGTATATTGTTTTACCTAGTCAGGTTAGTTATATTGTTTTGCTAGCTGTGTGCATTCGCACAGGAGAGGGTCGTCTTAGGGCTGCCGTGTTGGATAGGTGCCACGCGTTACTTTAGGGTAAGGGGCCAAAGTACTCCAGAAGGCGACCGCAAATATACAGCGGTCTGGTCGGATCTGGTCCTTTAGACAAAGTGACGCGGCGGAATTACCATGGGGGTGTAATGAAACCTCAGGAGCAGGGATTGCACTGCGGGAACACCGCCAAGGATAAGAAAATAGCACAAAAAGATGAGTGCTTCAAAAAGACTAGCAATATTAAAGAAAACTTCCAGGTAAAGATAAGCATGCTAAAAGAAAAAGGTGGCAGGTACCAAGCAGAATTTTAAGATATTAAAGATAGGTAAATGGAGTATCCAGAAAAAACTATGAAAGAAAGACCCTACCATCACTGATCTATGTTCTCTGATCCAGAGCAGGCATCCAGGAGAGTGAAATTAAATGGACATCAGAAACCCATGCTAATACCAAGACTGCAAGAAGTGATGTAGTTCCAGCTGAATTGTTTAAAGTCCTGCAAAGTGACAACACATTTGGAAAACACAACCAGCTGCCATTTCCAGGCTGGGGGAAAAAAAAAAGCAACGCTATAGAGTTGTTCACATCATCAAACAGTTGCACTTGTTTGGCTTGCTAGCAAGTAATGACCAAAGATCTTACAAGGTACACTCCAACAGTGTGTGTGTGAGTATATATATATATATATATCAAGGACTAACAGATCTACAATCTTATTACAAGGCACATCAGAGTTTAAATTAATACCATCCGCTGAATTATACAGAAAAGGAATTCTAGAAAAATATTTACTTCTGCTTTTCTGACTATTCAAAATCCTTTGTGTGCATCATACTAATAGGTTCTTAAGGAAGTTGAAATATTAGATCACCTTATTTGGTTCTTGAGGAATCTGACTGCAGAACAAGAACTAGCAGTTTGCAACTAAATATGGAATAATTGGTTCAAGAATGAGAAAGTATTGCAACAAGGCTGTCTTATCACCATCCTTATTTAACTTGCAGGCTGAATATAGCTGTGAATTGTTGGGTTAGGGATATCAGATCTTGGAATCAAAACTGCCAGAAGAAATGTTAACAACATCAGATATGCAATTGATCTTACTCTGATGGCTGAAAGTAAAGAAGCTGAAGGGTCTGGTGATGAACATAAAAGTACGGAGAAATTGGACTACTGCTTAAAAAACAGTTATGTCATCTAGCCCTGTCTTGTATTTGCATATAGACAAGGAAGAAGTGAAGGCAGCAACAGATTTTGTTTTTCTGGGTCCAAAGATGTCTTGCAGAGGATGATTACAGCCTTCTAATACTTTTTGGATGGAATGCTATGGTAAATCTGGGTAAAATCTTTAAGACCAAAGACATCACATTATCAACATGTCAGTCTACTCAAAGTTATAGATCTAATGTAGTCTTATCTGTCTGGTCTCAACCTGTGGGCTGTCAGACCTGACTGATCCAAAGCCATCCATATTCAGAATCTTCATACTCAGAGCTTCGCCTCCTCTACCCTTCAGCCCCTACTGTAGCACCCTGTCACCAGATCTCATTTGTCACCATCATGAGTGGATCATGGAAGACAAGCTCTGCCTTGGTGTATCATTTGCATATTGCTAGTGCCATTTTAAACTGCATTTTTCCCTCTACCTGTTTTTTGATAGTTGTAGGATAAGAGTGTTAGATTTATTAGTATTTGGGCTATTTTACTGCTTTTTCTAGGTTTTTGCAGTGTGATGTGTCTTGGTGTTTCTACTTTGGTTCCATAACCTTTTAGGTTGTAGCAGTAAGGTTGTGTGAACCTTCTTGTTCTGGTATGTGAATCTTTCTCTAGCTGTTTTTTTTCCCCCTTAGATAATAAGTAGTTCATAACGTTTGCTGTGTTAGCTTTGTTAGGTAGGTAGTATTTGTGTGTGTGTGTGTGTGTGTGTGTGTGTGTGTGTATTATCATTATTAGTATTGCTGTTGTTGCTTGTTACAGTATTTTGTGGTACCCCAGCAGTGACAGCTCTAAGGCTTCAGGGATCAAAACTTGTGTGTTGTGTGGACACAAACTGCCTCTGCAGGATGCCCAGAATAAATGTGTGTACTGTTTGGGTGCTGCTCACTTAGATACAGATTGTGAGGCGCTTGCTGCTTTCAGTGCTCTCTCCATTAATGAGAGAACCACCAAACTGGTTGCTAGGGTTCTATCAAGCCATCTTCTACTTCCTCTCTCTCTCCTAGTAAGAAGTACAACAGGTGGGAGAGGAGTGGTCTAAAGATAAGGATCCAACATTTTATGGACTGTTTTAAAGCCTCCTTTATTAATGCACCCTTTGACAGTTCTTTTCTTTATGGCCCTAAGGTCAAGGATATCCTTAGTAAGAGTGAACAGGATGCAAAGACTCTATGCCATCAGAGTTCCTCTCTGAACCCCTCAATGGTACTTCTTCAGGAACCAGAAGGGTAGGAAACATGTGTTATATCACAGAGTGCAGCAACCTTTCCAGGTCACTCTTAATGAAGGTTCCCCCCATGGCAAAGGGAGCAACTATAACAGATGCCACCCATGCAACAGGGGCAGTCCACAGAACCAGGACTTCTGCAGGGCTTTCTCCAGGAGGGCTTTCCAGTAAACCTGAAGGGTTACCTGGCTGTCCCTCTCTGGAGACATCACCTCAGATGTATGGGTGTTGAGAGTCGTGTCCAGAAGTTTTTGTTCACCCCAAAAGATTCTCAAAAATTCCTTCTGAATGTTCCACCCCACCAGAGAAGAAACACAGCAGTGTAAGTTCAAAAAACTGCAAGTCAACTGAGTCATTCAACAGGTCCCATTAGACCAGTGATGGTCTGAGGTCTATTCCAAGTTATTTATTTCTACCCAAGGAAAAACAAGGACCTCAGACCCATTCTGGATCTCAGCAAATTGAACCAACCAAATTCCAGATGGTCACAGTGAAGCCTATTCTACCTGTTTGGAGGAAAGATGACTGGATGTGCTTGGTGGATCTCAATGCACTTCAGGAGATTTCTGCTCTTTTGGCTAGGACTCAATCATTATCTGTTTTGGGTACTGCCTATTGTTCTCAGCACAATTCCATGGGTGTCCTCCAAATGTATAGCAGTAGTGGCAGCCTGGCTTAGGTTGCAAGGGTTCCAGGTCTTCCCCTACCTTGATGATTAGCTGCTGACCATTCCCATGAAGGCATCACGCATCAAAGCCAAAAATTCCCTGTTTCAGTTGTGCCTGCCCTTGGGCATAACAGTGAATCACAAGATTTCCAGCCTGGAACCAGTTCAAGTGTTAGACTTTATCAGGTGCCATTAGGATAAAGTCAGACAGCCAAGCTGCTGTTTTCCAGGCTAATTTCACTTTATCTACAGGCTTCTCACATTCTACAGGTTGCCAGGCCCTCTGGCACTTCAGTACTTTGTCTGCTTGGGTACATGACAGCTTTTATTTTTTTGTTTCATACCTCTTGCAAGACTCCACATGAAAGTTTTGTACTGGACTCTTGCAGTACAGTGGTCCAGTCTGACTCATCCCATGGATTCCCCAATGCTTCTTACAGGCATTTGTTGCCACCACATTCGATAGTGGTTGGAGTCCCTGCTGATCGCATTGGGTTAACCCTTTGTTTTTCTCCATCCCTGGGCCATGGGCACTATGGACTTTTCTTTTCTGAAGTGAGGGAGCATTTCAAGGGAAGACTGTTCAAGGTACCTAGTCAAGGAAGAATGGCAATCTGCACATCATTGCCTTAAAAACGATGTCAGTCCTCCTAGTATTGCAGTCATTTCAGGACCTCCTCCCTAAGGGTGTAATTGCCATACAGATTGACATGTCAGTGGTATGGTATCTGAACAAGCAAGGAGGAACTTAATCTTATCTCTCCTGTGTCGAGAGGCTATGAGGGGTTGACAGAAGGTGATGTCCACTTAATGGTTTCTGATCACAACACATTTCCTGGGGAGATCCAACATCTAGGTGGGCAACTTGAACAAGAACATTCTTCTGCATCACAAGTAGTCCCTGAATCCCAGGGTAGCGGGGCAGATTTTCAGTCACCAGGGCATACCTTGCAGTGGTCATTTTGTATCTCATCCTACACTAAGCACGGCAGTCTTTATGCCCTGATACTTCCAAAGGGACAGTCACCAAGGTAAGCTCTTCTGCTTGCTTGGCCCATGTGTCTCCTTTGTGCTTATTCCATAGTACCCTTGATAGTTAAATTTATCAAAAAGAAGCCCATTGTAGAGCAGCTGTTGATGATACCAGGTTGACTGGTGAAAGCGCTCAGTCTTTATTGTTTGAAAGGAATAAAATTATTGAACCTTCGTGTTTTGGTGCTGTTGCCTTCCTTGCCTACACTGTGGTTGAGCTTGCTGTGGTGAAATTAGTTGTTTGGATCCTGCATTGGTTTTCCTTTTTTGTGTGTTCAATTCGTGGTTTTTCGACCTGGTGTATCGTTGGTGAAGGTGGTGTACTGGGACATGGAAGGTATTCTACAGGAGCTAACCAATGTCATTGGTAAGCTCGTTAAAGTATATAGTGAAGTGCGAGGAAACAATGAAAATGAAGGAAATGTTAGTCCAACGGACTCACAAATGCGACTATACACTTTACACTCAATGGATGATATCACCCCAGGACAGAGGGTGAACAATTCTAACAATTCCAATTCCTACAGTGGTGCGGTAAGAAATAATAATGGTTTCAACCAGGAACTACAGAGTCCGAAGGGACCTGGACCGTCTACATCATCAACTAGTGCCGTTCGGGCACATGAACTGAATTCATGGTTTGAGGCGCCTGCCTTTGAGGTTGAGCAGGACATACCAGGAAGTAATCGCTTCACTGGAAAAGGAAAGGAACAGTATCCAGGAACGCTTCATGAACAAATTTTCAAATACGAGAAGCTATGCAGGAAATACAGGGCTATGCAGTTGGACAATTCCTTTTTAAACAAATCCAAGGAATTGAAACAAGTACCCAGGGGTTTGCGAGTCTGGAAACTACCAATGGGGGTTGAGTTGGACTCAGACGCCTTCAGTGAGTTAGTAGCATTATTCGACAAAACAGGTATGGAATTACTCGACATCATTATATGCAATAATGACATTAAATTGGTCAATTTACGTGAAGAAATTAATAGATTGCACACAAGCATAACTACAGATTTATTATTTTTTGAATATAAAAATAATTTTGAAAAAGTCATTAAGAATATAGAATTGTTTGTCACTAAAAGTAGGGCAGTAAAACAAAAGAAATTGGTTAGGGACACTATGGAATATGCCAACAAACTGGCCTACCCTCCAGGTAGGAAAAACGACAGGAGAACAGAAACTGTGGAGAATTCGTTCTCTGAAGACACACGAATGCCTTTAGGGGCATCTATACCTGACGAGGAGGAAGTTTTTTTAGAAATACAGAATTATCCACGCAGGTCAGAGAGGCTTCTAAACAAGAGGCCACAAGGGAGAGATGTCCCACAATTTTGCCCCGGGAGGAGGGGGATGCAACCTTACTGATAACGAACAACAAAGACTTTAACAGTAATTTCAATATCTGTTTTGATTTAGGAATTGATGTATTATATGATGTAAATGATAGTATGAATGAGAATAGTGAGAATGTGAATACAATGATAGAAGAATTTCAAGGTGAATGCATTAATAATATGCAAGAAAGAAATAACTGTGGATTCAATGTCAAAAATACCTCTGTATTATTAGACAATGAATATAATATATATGACAATGTGCACCAAATGGTTACATCTCACACTATATCAACTGGGGAAGACAATATGATTGATGCAAGTCAAAATATAGATAGAACGAATGTATATGTAATTATTAATAGTATTACAGGAAATGATACTTTGGAAAGTAATAGTGGGGGGACAGAAATGTCTTCTTACAGGGCAGTAGACATGGAACCTGCTCTGAAACATGAAATTCTTAGAAATGGGGGAAATACAATATATAATTACACTGACTTGAACATAACTGAGACTCATTTTGAATTATTTAGTAAAGGGATTAGTTTTATTCCTAATTTTAAACTAGATATAACACAAGTGCTCATCAATTTAAAGCTTTACACAAGAAAACTTAATCTCCAGTTATATTTCTCTGCTTTAGGACCTAAGACAGGGGTTTTAAATACTGATTCCCACACAGCTATACTTAAAAGAAGGAGTACATTTATGCCACCACCTAATAAAGAAATAAGTTTATTTGAACAAATGGTTGAAAGAGATTATAGGAGAATATGTTCACAAAGAAGTCAAACACAGGATAATTTATTGGAAAGTGAAAGAAAAGTTTTACATGATTTAACTACAACAAATGAATATAGATGTATGCGTCCAGATAAAGGAGGGGGTATGGTCATCATGAACAAAATGGACTACAGTGGACACATGAGGATGTTAGGAGATGAGGGTACTTACAAGCTAGCGTCAACATATGAAGTCATTAGGACATACAGTAAGATCAATATATATCTCCTAGATGCATTATATCAAGGGGCAATAAATGAAGGAGAATTTGACTATCTATCAGTGAAATTTCCAAAAATGCCCAAATTATTTGGAATACCCAAGGTCCACAAAGGAACTGACCATTTACAATTCAGGCCTATAGTATCAGCAAAAGGTTCAAAGACAGAGCCTATGGCAGCCTTTGTGGACCATTTTTGTAAGAAGTCTTTGATAGATGCCACACACATCCTAAAAGACTCTTGGCATTGCTTAGAGAGGTTAAGGGAAGTATATGATGTAGACATCAGTACATTTAGTTTTTTAACTATTGATGTAGTGAATCTTTTCCTGACAATTCCGCATAAAGAAGGTTTGGAATTGTTTTACAATAGTTTACTGAGTAGTCCGAATTTTAATAAGGAAAGAATAAACATTTGTCAAGAAATCATGGAACTTATCTTAACAAGTAATTACCTTACATTTGAAGGTGAGATATACCAACAGACCAAAGGGGTGGCGATGGGGGCTAGGTGTGCCCCTGTCTATGCCAATTTGGTTCTGTTGGCATGGGAAAAGCATTACATCTTTTCAACTAGATTTATGGACCAAATTTTAATGTATAATAGGTTCTTAGATGACATACTAATTTTATGGAAGGGTAGTGAAGAAAGTGCAACAGAATTGATGTCATACATCAATAATACTACTGAGTTTCTGAGGTTTACTCATTCATGGAATAAGATGTCTATTAATTACTTGGACATCTGTATATCAAAAATGGAAGGGAGACTGTTTAGTAAGTTCATCTCTACTTGATTCCCAAGTAGACTATTCTCTATCTGTAAAGCTTAGCACTTACTCCTACAGTACTTGCACCTTGATAAAGCACTCTTATTATAGATAGTACCCCACCAGCCTAAAACCCACTTCCCCCGGAGTCCTTTGAAAGTCTCTTTATCTACTACTTCTAGTATGTCGAGGGATCAATTGCTAGTGTCCTCTCCAGCTCAACTGGTGAACCTGGGAATATTGAGGCAATGTTACAATTGCCTCATGTACACAGACAATCCTCTCCTTCTCCCACAAAACACAAATACATGCGTGAGATGCAACTATATGGCCAAACTGGAGGCTGAGCTCTCTCAACATAGGACTGGCAAGACCAGACAGGAGGAGAAGGTAACCACACACAATACATACCCAGTCACACATGGTACCATCACAACTTCAAATCATACACATACTCACACAAAGACATACTCGGAGGCTCTGATCAAAAATTTACCAAAACAGCAGAGGCCACCAAAGCAGACACCCAAACAACTACCACCTCACGACCCAACACATGCAACACATAGACCACACAGTCAGAGTGTCAAACAGTCACAGCCCTTAAGGCCAAACAAAATGCCAGACACACTTGTCATTGGCAATTCCATAGTCAGACACACTGACGTCCCGCTCATCAGACTGAGTAAGGAGAAGGTCACAGTAAGCTGGCTGTCGGGCGCTAGAATCCGCCACATAACGCAAGCACTCAGGTCTCTCAACAGCAGGTACAAGTACGACTCAGTCATTGTCCACGCTGGTGTCAACGACCTGAGACGTACCTCCTTGGACTACATGAAAAGGGACATCGAGGAGCTCTCTGATTATGTAGCCCAGGCAGGTATGACCCTGACCTTGAGCAGTATCCTACCTTCACCTAGAATGATGCCACAATACAGTGATAAGATGATCAGCTTTAATAATTGGCTTAAATTCTGGTGTCATTCAAAGGGGATCCAATGTCTGTCTGCCTGGGATGACATGCTGGACAAGCCACGCTGCTTCAAGGGACGGCTTGCACCTGTCACCCCTGGGCTTCGGATATTGGCAAAGGCTCTTGCCACCCCATAGTGCCTTTTTAGGCAAGGCTCAAATTCTAAACCTACCACCCTAGAACACCAAAAGGAAAAAACTAAGGGTAATGCTGCTCAATGCCAGAAGTCTCAATCTCAAGATGCACGCACTCGAGGCCCTTCTCAATATGGAGAACATCGATGTCTGTGCTGTGACAGAAACCTGGTTCAAGGCTCCTGAGAGCACCCCAGCACTAACAGGTTTCACCTCATATCATGCGTTCCGGCCCCAAAATCCGGACAACACCAAGAAAGGAGGGTGTCCATATTCATAAAGGACACCCACACCTCAAGGTTGGTGGCAACGCCGATGCATCGGAGACCATCCAGGTGCAATTAACCATAGGCAAGACTGCTCTGCAATTTGTAGCATGTTACAGGCCACCCTCTCAAACTCAGGAACCTCACATGGCCTTCCTGAAAACATTGGAGGGGATAAATGTATCTCCAAACACCATCATACTAGGTGACTTCAACTACCCTAATATAGACTGGGAACACTACTCAAGCCGAACACTCTAACCCAAAGATTCCTGGGTTCATAAACTCAAATGCCATGGAACAACTAGTCACCATCCCCACAAGAGGAGAAAACATACTTGATCTCATCATCACAAACATGGGATCAAAATGTTCAACACCGGAAGTATACCCCTCACTGGTGAGATCAGATCATAAACTAATCTCGCTGGAGGTCCTCATCCCGCCCCCACCTGAAACAAAAAAGACCACAGTGAAAACTTCTCAAAAGCCGATTTCACACTTCTAAAAACTAGTGTGGTCTCCTTTAAGGCCCCTGAGCCAGTGGTAAACATTATTCAAACCGCTGAATCACTTACAAATGCCTTCTACCAGCACCTACAGGACTGCATGGATCAGGCAATCCCAAACAAAACTAAGACTCTCTGTACCATAGGCAAGCGTCCAGTCTGGTGGACCCCAGCCATAAACAAGCTCTACAACAAAAGGAGGAAGCTACTACAAGATAGAGCAAAATCCTTGAAAGGTAAGACACCTTTGATCATTATAAGTAAAAAACTAAGAGCTCTCATAAAATCATCCAAGGCAAATTCTGAGAGAAAAATCGCCAAGGACTCTAAAGACAATCATAAGGCCTTCTTTAGCTATGTTAGAAACCTAGGAGGAAACTCCCAGATATGCTCAGAATTAGTTCAAAATGATGTGAAAATTACTGAACCTACACACATTGCTAACATACTGGCTGACAGGTTCAGTGCAAACTTCTCCCCTCCTCCCCAAAAAGGAGAGATATCTATTCCAGAGGATTGTAGCCCCCAAACATCTCCAACGCCCAGGTGAGAACTCCCTCACTAAGGCAAAAAACACAGCTTCCATGGGACCGGATGGTGTCCCCGGCTGTGTGCTTCATGAACTCAACGAGGAATTAAACCCACAGTTAGGACAGCTGTTTAATCTTAGCCTCACCTCAGGATACGCACCCAAGGAGTGGCGCACGGCGACTGTGGTCCCACTTCATAAGGACGGTGCCTCCACAGACCCTGGAAATTACCGCCCCATTAGCTTGACAAGCCTTATCTGCAAAGCCATGGAGAGGATCATAATGGAACTCATAAATAAAGACATAGGGAACTTGCAGACTTTGGATCCAACCCAGTTTGGCTTTGTCAAAGGCAGATCCTGCCTCTTAAACTTGGTTGACTTTTTCGAGACAGTCACCAAGGCCATTGATGAGGAAAGGCAGTCCATACAGCCTACCTCGACCTGGCAAAGGCCTTGACACAATACCCCACTCAGGTATCATCGAAAAACTCATCAGCTTGAATGTAAACCCATACATCACAAGATGGGTTGCAAACTGGCTAAGTGACAGAACCCACAGGGTCAGAGTTGCTGGAGCCATGTCAGACTCAAAGCCTGTCACAAGTGGTGTCCCACAGGGCTCAGTCCTGGGTCCACTCTTGTTCGGCATCTACTTTTCTGAAGTACAAGCAAACACAGGAGGGTTATGGCTGACAAAGTTTGCAGATGACTGCAAACTGGGCCATAGTCGAAAACACATCTGACACAGATATCCTCCAGAAGGGCCTCACAGAAGCGGATAACTGGTGCCAGAGCCATGGCCTGAAGTTAAACGCCAAAAAAGCATAGACATACCCTTCAGGAAAAACAAGGTTACCCCTAGCTACCATATAGGTGGCAATCCACTGAGCACAGAAAAGTCATCAGGGATCTGGGGACCCAAGTTGACAGTAGCCTTCGTTTGACACTCATGTTGCTAAAGTAGTTAGGAAAACCTTCTATATCGCCCACCTGATCATGAAGGGATTCACATCTAGATCAAGGGAGGTCATCGTTCCCCTGTACTCATCACTCATTAGACCTATGATTGAGTACAATGCCCCGTTCGGAATGTATCTGACCAGACACCTGCTGCAGCTTGAAAGGCCCCAAAAGTTCCTCACCAAAAGGATAAAGGGTCTCAAAAATATGTCTTATGCTGCCCGACTGAAAGAACTCCAGCTCTATTCAGTCTCATACCGCTTGCTCAGAGGTGACCTGTGCCTGACATATAAGGCCATGTCAAACCCAGATTTGATGAATATGCTTCACCTCAAAAAATCTAGATCCCTCAGAACCACAAGGGCAGGAGACTTAAACCTTGACACGGTTATAAACAGAACGTGCTGGAGGGACAGATTCATCACCCAGAGACTCCCTATGCTGTGGAACAAAATCCCGGTACATGTGAGGCAGAGCACCTCGCTGGCCTTGTTCAAGAGGAATCTTGACCAATGGATGGGAGATCGCAGATATACCCCAGGGATTACTTCAGTGTCACTGCTTGACAGAGGCACAGAAAAATGATAGGCATAGTTTTTATTCAAACTAAAGGGGTGGCGAAAGCCACATAACTATGGGCTAGGCTTATAAATGCCCTTGGGCAGATAGCCTAGTATGAACCTATGAACCTATACACAGGAAACCCAGTTATTCAAACTCTATGCTGCACTTCAAGAGTTGTCACCCCTTTCATCAAAGAAAAGGGGTGATAAAAGGACAAATGGTTCGTCTATCTAGATTAGTCAGTAACGACGAAATATTCAAGAAAGAAATATGCACTATGATAGGGTTATTCTTGGAGAGAGGATACCCCCTAACTTTTCTGCGGAAAGTTAATAAAGAAATATATAAGAAAAGAAAAACTATATATATTCCGATATTATTAGGTAGTAACAGTATGACATCATTAACTGGCAGCAACAGGGATACTAATACACAGAAGAGTGAACTCAATTTTGTACTGAAATTTAATGACAAAGCTACAGAACTATGTAATAGTTTAAAAAACATTTGGGATCAATGTATTAGTGTACAGACTAGAGAAATAATAGGTGAGAGTCCAAATATAGTTTTCAGTAGGGGGAGTAATATGAAAAATATTTTAGAAAAAGAAAATAAAGACATAAGAAGTCCCATATGAGTAAATGTGGGAAATGCACTAGTTGCAGATTTATAGCCGAAGGAACATACATTTGTACAGTTGGACATAAACACACAATAGCATGCCCAGGTTTATGCAATTGTAACACAAAGAATTGTGTGCACATTGCAACCTGTATGACATGCGAAGCATATTATATAGGAATGACCACACGGAGATTAAGAGATAGAATTGGTGAGCACAATAGATCTATAAAAAGAAAAGATGAACACAATGCTTTATATGTACATAGTAAAGCTTGTGGTAATTTTACTAGATTTTTATTTTTTATTATTGATAGAGTAATGCCCTTTAAAATGGAGACATTGGTAATAAGGTAGCGTTGTTGGAAATGGAATGGCAGATAAGGCTTAATGCCACCAAGTTTCCAGGATTAAATGAGTATATTTCTTTAAAACCCCAGTTAAAATATAGAGCAAGTGTGATATAAAATAAGGTAGAACATTTCATGGAATTCACAATAAGTATTTAGAGTTCAACATATTAACATTCACATTCATATATATATGATATAATATAAATGTTTTTATTTATTTTAAAAGTTGAAATAATTTATTTATTATGTATGGAAAGTTAACTGATTTTATATAGAAATGCATTTTATTGTATCCAATACAAAATTAGTATAGTATTAATTGAATAATTATTCAATTGAACAAGCTGTAGGATGAATGGGTGTGTATATAAAGGTGACTGTTTTTGAAAGTGGTATTATGACTCTGATGATACCAGGTTGACTGGTGAAAGCGCTCAGTCTTTATCGTTTGAAAGGAATAAAATTATTGAACCTTCGTGTTTTGGTGCTGTTGCCTTCCTTGCCTACACTGTGGTTGAGCTTGCTGTGGAGAAATTAATTTCACTTTATCTACAGGCTTCTCTCATTCTACAGGTTGCCAGGCCCTCTGGCACTTCAGTACTTTGTCTGCTTGGGTACATGACAGCTTTTATTTTTTTGTCTCATACCTCTTGCAAGACTCCACATGAAAGTTTTGTACTGGACTCTTGCAGTACAGTGGTCCAGTCTGACTCATCCCATGGATTCCCCAATGCTTCTTACAGGCATTTGTTGCCACCACATTTGATAGTGGTTGGAGTCCCTGCTGATCGCATTGGGTTCACCCTTTGTTTTTCTCCATCCCTGGGCCATGGGCACTATGGACTTTTCTCTTCTGAAGTGAGGGAGCATTTCAAGGGAAGACTGTTCAAGGTACCTAGTCAAGGAAGAATGACAATCTGCACATCATTGCCTTAAAAATGATGTCAGTCCTCCTAGTATTGCAGTTATTTCAGGACCTCCTCCCTAAGGGTGTAATTGCCATACAGATTGACATGTCAGTGGTATGGTATCTGAACAAGCAAGGAGGAACTTAATCTTATCTCTCCTGTGTCGAGAGGCTATGAGGGGTTGACAGAAGGTGATGTCCACTTAATGGTTTCTGATCACAACACATTTCCTGGGGAGATCCAACATCTAGGTGGGCAACTTGAACAAGAACATTCTTCTGCATCACAAGTAGTCCCTGAATCCCAGGGTAGTGGAGCAGATTTTCAGTCACCAGGGCATACCTTGCAGTGGTCATTTTGTATCCCATCCTACACTAAGCACGGCAGTCTTTATGCCCTGATACTTCCAAAGGGACAGTCACCAAGGGTAAGCTCTTCTGCTTGCTTGGCCCATGTGTCTCCTTTGTGCTTATTCCGTAGTACCCTTGATAGTTAAATTTATCAAAAAGAAGCCCATTGTAGAGCAGCTGTTATCCTCCATTGCTCTGCTCTGTCCCTGACAGTTTTGATTCCCCTTTCTTTGGCCTCATCTGTGACTGCCTTGAGTGCTGGATTTGGTTCTAGATCTGATTTCTCATATTGTGGGATTACCACTTCCAAATTGTTGCTTTGTCAAGTTGGCCACATAATTTTTCCAGTTCCAGTGATTGCCGGGGATCCCAAACTGTCCCATTGAGTTATTCATGTACTTTCTTCACCCTAGAAACCCTCTACCAGGAAGGTTTGCATTAATAAATGAAAGTGTTTTTCTATTTGAGATTCTGATAAGGGTTTGGATCCCTTTTCATCAACTTTATATAAAATTGTGGACTTTTGTGCTGACCTTTTTCATTCCAGTTTTAGTTACTCCACTATTAAGGTACAACTGTCCACTATTTCTGACTTTCATGTTGTTAGAGATAATACCCCTGTGGCAGCTCTCAAGCTTTCTAATGCCTTCTTGAGGGCCACCTTTTTGCTATATCCACTGCTTAGGGAGCCGACGCCTCCTTGGGACCTTCCTTAACTGCTGCAAGTTCTTTCTAGAACATGCTTTGAACCTTAATCTGCAGTATCATTAAAATATTTTATCATGAAAAGTTCTTTTGGTAACCATCATGTCAACCAGAAGGGTCTTGGAACTTAAAGCATTATCTTTCATACCTCCTTAATTAATTTTTTTGTAAAGATAGAGTTATATTAAGGACCAACCTATCCTTTCTGCCAAAGGTTGCTTGAGAATCGTGCTTAAACCAGCCCATTCATTTTCTGGTTTTCTTTCTAAATTTCAGTAACAAGAGCATTTACTTCATTGTTTGGATGCTCATAAACAGATTAGATTCTGTTTGGACAGAACCAAAAGTTTCAGCAATTCTGATCGACTGTTTGTTTCCTTTTCTAAAGCAAGACTTGGCAAGCCTGTTTCCAAAATGACCCTATTCAAATGGCTGTCATATTGAATTTCCTTTGCTTACTTCTCACCCCAAACATCTTTATTAAATGCTCACATATGTCAAAGGCAATCTTACATTTATATAAATGAAAAACATACAAAATGATACCACTTTAACTACTTTAGTTGCAGTTTACATTACAGACACCGTTGAAACAACTGTAGTTACAAACATTATGCATCACTTATAAACCGTCCAGTCATTGTCAGTTAAGCATAATGTCTCATTCAAATCCTGCCTCTTAAACCTCATTCCTCCTCTGCATATCATGTTCTCACAATTCCCATTTTTTCCTATGTAGTTTGCTCCTTCCCTTTTCTAAAGATCCCAGTTCCAGTTGTTTTATCTTTGTTACTATATTCACTACTTCTAGTAAAGTTGGTCTAGACTTTGATTTCCATTTTCTAGTAATTGATTTTTTGGCACCCACCATAATTAGACTCAGCAAGGCTTTACAATATCTAGGCAATTCCCATTCTATAGCATAACTCAATCATCTCCCAGTCAGTCCAATCTGCTCACCCATCATCTCCAACAGAGCAGTCTGCAGGGAATCCTTAAAGTCTGTCTGCAGCTCATTACACTCCCAAAAATATGTTCCCAGCTACCTTTTTCTTGCCCATCACACCTCTAACATTCGCTATCCAACTGAGGAAAAATTCTTTGGAGTCTACTTGGGGTATAAAAATACCTATGTAAACATTTCCAGGCAAAGATCCTGAATCTTCTAGACTTTTTTTTTGCATATTTGGGTGATATGCATATATCTCCCCATTGTCTCTGTGAATTGTGTATCCAATCTCTCTTCCCATCCTTTGCATACTTCTTGATAGGATTTGCTTTACTTGTGAAGCCTAAAGGTCATTCATCCAGTGTGGTGGCTATCTCAGCTACCTTTTTCTCATAGACTTCTATTGATGATATTTGTGCTTCAGCTGCATGATCTAGTACTCGTACCTTTGTTCCTCATTACAGATTGGATGCACAGTCTAGGTCTAGAGATGCCTTTTGTTCCACTGTCTTGCAGTATGTTCTCTTCTAGGACTTCCCTGGGGTTTTTACCGGCTGGGGACTCTTGTCTCATAAGTTGAGACCAGATGAATAAGACAACATCAGATACAGAAGTTATATACTTACCATAACAATAGATTTGTGTTGTCTTTATCAGATAGTCTCAACCATCCATACTTCCATGCCCCCTCTAAATTGTCATTTTGTTAGTGAGTGCTCCCAACTGACCTTGGTGGTCTGACCTCAAAGCCTGCACAGAAGGATCCATTTCTGCAGTCTTCCCTTCCTTGTCTTCCTTTTTCGACATCTTGATTATAATTCATAAAGTCTATCTTTAAAGGGGAAAAATTTAATCTGAGGAATGGGGGCTACAGTAGTGCCTTATGGCTTGAGAAGGTGAAGGTCTGAGTAGGAAGATTCTGAATATGGCCGGCTTCAGATCAGAGTTGGATCTGATAACCCACAGGTTGAGATGGATGGATACAGACAACTCAAATCTATCATTATGTACAACTCAATTTTCCAGTAACAACCTATAGGTTTGAGAGTCTAATAAGTAAGGCTGTGACCTGGAAATTCAGTGGTTTTGCACTGTGTTGGCAAATACATTTGAGAATTCTCTGAACTGCAAAAATATAAAAATCAGTCAGTACTTAAGGAAATAAACTCAGACTGTTCACTGGAAGATCCAATAGCAAAATTAAAACGTGAATACTTTGGCTCCATAATGCCAAGACAGGATTCAGTAGAGAAGACACTGATGATTGGGAAACACTAAAGGAAGAATGCGAAAGAGGTAGCAGAAGCTAAGAAAGATAGACAGCATTACTGATTTAATGAATATGAATTTGTAAGAAGTTAAAAGAAATAGCTGTTGATGGGCTTGGTGTGCTGAAGTTCTTGAGGCCCTGTCTTGTTGGGCTCAACTTAGCAGTGAAATACGCACGGTCCTTAATACTTTGTGTTTTGATTTTTATGATCAATATTTGGAGATGTTCTGTCAGTCATACTAAGACCATGTAGAAAACACCTTTTGTACTTATTGAAATATTACTGCTGAAAGTGAATAATTCACTGAAGACTTTAGTAATGAGTAGGGAGGGTGGCCTAATGGTTAAGGTGTTTGCTTTACAAACACAAGGTGCAGGGTTTGAGTCTCAGAAGGGATGATTGGCTAGGCTTAAAATGGTTCGCAAGGGCAGTTAGCTTAGTACTAATCTATGAACCTATGAATTTTTGGTAATTATTCACTCACTAAATAAAGGTTGACCTAAAAGATCTAGTTGGGCACTGTTCCAGTTAGCAGCTCAATCTTCAGTATTTTCCTGCATTAGGACCTAGCATAGTGCTTTCTTTGGTGAGAATATTGCTATCCCTTAACCTCTTTTTGTTTTTTTTACTCCTGTCTGTTTATAGGTAGATAGGCAGGTTGTTGCCTTTCTTCTCATTTGTCCTTTTGGACTTGCTGCCTTTTTGGCCTGCCTAGTTGTTATTTTATGCCTAGACTGGTTAGCATTGTTAATGTCTGTATTATCTTTGTCTTGTGATTTTTTGGTCTAATTTTAATATGGAAAAGGACGTTAAAAAGTGCCATGTCCTGCAAGCACAAGTTACCATCACAGGACACATATATCAATTTTGTTTACTGTTTGGGAGCTTCGCATCTGGATTTTGGATGCTCAATCTGTGAGGGTTTCGGAACTGGAGTCATTAATGAACATAGGGCCAAGTTGGGACTTCTCCTCCCTGGTTTTCCCACTTCTGTTTCTTTGGTTCTTCTCTCTCGGCTCTGAAAACCGGGTCCAAGAAGCCCCAACAACATGCCCCCAGGCCTTCTAAAGATGATTGGAAGATGTTCTCTTCATTTTCTGTTCCTGGTCCTTCCTCCTTTGGCTTACTGCATCCAAAAGTCCCAAGACGTTTGGGTCCTCTGGCTGCCTTGGTGCTTATAATGGCCCCCTCTGAGCCAATCCTCATCACTGCAGAAAACCAGCAAGGTTCCTTCTCCTGTTCTGAGTCTTCCAAATTTTTTTCTTTACTAAAGGGACCCCTTCCGGTAGGTTAGCCTCTCCCTTTTCACCCCCCCCCCCCCACTGGAATGGTCCCCAGAGTCTTCTCTTCCTGCCCCAGTTCTGAAGGTCATACATATGATTCCCTTGAGATCGGGTTGTCTCTGGTACCTTCAGGTTCTGGGATCTCAGCCCTGAGAGGCCAGCTTCCACCTCAGGTTTTGACACTGTAGAGAGAATATTCACCTCTCAGGAGAAGGGTCATATTTCTCCAGCTGGCATCCCTTCCCCTTTCTCATCAGTGCCTGTGACCAGTCATCAGTCTGGTCCTGGACAGCCTGTGCCAGCGAGCCTCCATTCTGCCCCTGTGGGGGGGTCCCCAACTCTTCCCCTTCCTCCATGCCTTTTTCAGAGCATTAGGTTTCTGGGAAGAGGAAGTGAAGAAGAAACACCTCGACTCCCTGAAGGAGTCTTTCACTCTGTTGGAATATGCTTTGTCATCCCTCAACAGACTTTTTCAAGAAATCAAAAGGGGGGTAATGTGTCCATGGGATAATGCCTGTTTTTTTTCAATGTGTTGGGGCTACTTCATCAGTGCAAAAGCTGGACTACAGAAGCATCCTGTCTAAGTGAGTCAGTATTTTTGCAAGCCTTCGGCATAGGCCCATCCATGCCATGGGTGGCTCCCCCTCCAGATGCTGTTATAGACATAACATCCCAGAGGGTGTGGAAGGAACTTGACATGGTAGAACCTATCTCCAAGAAGGCAGATAAGATTCTTGCTCCCCCCAAAAAGGAAGGCTCTAGCCATCGATGATACTGTGATGGCAGTAGCCACCAAGAAGGAGATTTCTGAGAAGAGCTCCTCAGTTCACACCCCTCCCAAACACAAAGTCTTGGGTTTTAGATCATTTAGGGAAGTGCTCCTATGTCTCATCCATTTTGGAGCTGAGAGCTGTTAATTACTTGTCACCCTTGACATGATTTCAAAGGGACTTAGTGTTTGAAGTGTCAGGAAATCTTAAGATGCAGCAGTTTCCAGAGGTGCAGAAGGCACTGGAGACTCAGTTGTCCACCCTGCATTCTATCTCTAATGTTTCCATGAGACTCATCTCAAATGTGGCTGATGGAGCATCTGAAGCAGCTGGCTCTGGTGTTGTCATGCAGCGCCTTGCTTGAATGCGATTATGTAGTTTTTGCGGATTGCTTTAAGGTGTCTTTTGTCATAGCCCCCTTTTGGTGGGTGTTCCTTATTTGGGCCAAAAGTTAAGTATACTCTGTCAAAGAGCGAACAGGATAGGAAGACACTGTCCTCTGTTGGAGTATGCTTTGCCACCCATCAACAGACTTTTTCAAGAAATCAAAAGGGGGGTAAACATCTCTTCAGATAGTCACATCAGTTTTTCCAAGATGCACCTTCAGTGGGTTCCTTCTGAGGAGGGGGCTGATCATAATGTATACTGCTCACAGGGCAGGTTGTGGTCTGCAGAATCAGTGTTTCCATGGGGCTTTTCTCCAGCAGGCCCTTTCAGCAACCCTGAAAGGTTGCCTAATTGCTCTTCTTTTGAGGCAGTTAGGGGTTGTTTGGCTCTTCACCCAAAAGCTTAGGAGGGCATCACCTCAGAAGTGTGGCTGTTAAGAGCCAGACGTTATTACGTTCCTTTTTCAGAAGTTCCAAACTGTCATCAAATATGTCTCCCAGATGTTCCACCCCACAGCCATCTGTTGAGATCTGCAAGCTGCTTGCAAATAGTCATCCAAGGAGGTTCCACCAGACCAAGGATTTGAGTTCTTTCTGGGTTCTTTTTAGTGCCAAAAATAAAAAATTAAAAAAAAGGCCAATGACCTCAGACTAATTTTGGATCTATGCAAATTAAACCAGTTTATCAAAAAACAAACAAAAAAAAAAAACAATTTTGAAATGATGACGGTACAGTCCATTGTGCCTCTTCTGAGGGAAGATGATTGGATGTGCTTGATAGACTTCAAGGACACCTGCCATCATATGAAGATAGGTACTCCAGGAAGTTTCTATACTTTTGGCTGGGGGCCATTCATTGCCAGTTCAGGGCCCTGCTCTTTGATCTCACCACAGCTCTCCGGGATATTTACCAAGTGCATGGCAGTGATCACAGTATGGCTCAGGCTGCAGGGATTTCAGGTCTTTCCATACCTGAATGACTGGCTCCTCACTGCCTATCCAGTTTTTATGTGGACAAAATGTCAGGGGCTAGATCCTTTTTCCACCTGTTTGGAATCAGTTTGGGATTTTCTCACTGAGTTATTTCAGTCTTTTTCGAGTGTTTCTGTAATTTAAGTGCAATCGACAGCTATCTTTAACTTTCTTGGTGACAGGGGTAATGTGCCTAAGGTTTCCCTTAAGATTTCCCAGGCATTCCTCAAGGGTACCTTTTGCTACATTCCCCAATTCAGGATCCAGTTCCTCCCTGGGATATGCCTTTTGTCTTGCAATTCTTTGCATGCCCTCCATCTGAACCTTCGGCTACTTCAGACTTGAATATCTTATGTTGGAAAATGTTGTTTTTGGTAGTGGGTACTTCCACAAGGAGGGTTTTGAGTTGCAAGCTCTTGATTTTTCACCTCCTTATTTGGTAGTCCATAAAGGCAGGGTTTCTCTTTGTGTGAACACTTTTATTTTCTGCCAAAAGTAACCTCCAAGAATAACCTTAACAGTTCTAGTCATCTTCCTGTGTTCTTTTCCAATTTCTCCAATAAAGGTGAATATCTTTTCCATTGTTTGGATTTACATAGGCAACTGAAATTTGATTTGGACCATTACAAAACTTTCAGAAAATCCAGACAATTATTTGTCTAATTTTCAAAATCCTTGCTGGGCTCACCTGTGTCTAAAGGGACTTTATCCAAGTGGCTATCGGAATGTATTTTGTTTGCATATTCTTTGAAAGGCAAAACCTTTGCACACAAACTAGGGGTCATTCAAGAAGGCTTATGGCTACTTCTTCAGCTGTCTTTTCTAGAGTATCAATGGATGAAGTTTGTACAGCTGCTACTTGGCTGGGTCACCACACTTTTGTGCCATATTATAAGCTGGATATTCAGTATAGATCAAGAGCTTCATTTGGCTCCACTGTGTTGTGGAATATCACTTCTTAATTCCTCCCAAGGATTTTTCTTGGCCTGGGACTCGTCCCACAGACTGAAGCCAAACGGAGTGGACAACATCAGATATGAAAGTTATGTACTTGCCATAATGATAGATGCTTGTCTGTCTCCGTTTGCTCAACCCTCCCCTCCTGTCCCCTGCCCTTTAGTTGGCATAGTGCATCATGAGAATCACTCTTGTTGGTCTCAGAGGAAAGAGGAGGGACAGTTCTCAGCCCAGTTGGATTGTGATGCTTGTTCTTCAGGGTGATTTTCCTAACAGGTGTCAGTCTTTGGAAATTCCTGTGAAAAACAAAGCTAAACATTTATATTATCCTGTCAGACAGGGGTGATTTTACTGGCTAAGCTCAAGGTTTAGTTCATGTTTTAGACCCTTCTCATTCTGTTTTCACTGGTAAAAGAAAAATTAATTCATTTTATGAACTTTCCCATGATTATGAACAGGGAAATGATTGAGGGAAGAAACTTATTTTTCTCCTTAGGTGTCTGACTCTGAAGAGAGTACTTTTTCTGAGTGTCTCTTGGAAGAATTTTCTTTTTCTGAAACCGTATCTAGGATGAATCCTTTTTTTTCCAGTGGGAACATAACATTCCAGTCTCTTTAAAGAAATAGTATTTATTGCAGCTGGAATTTCCTCAACCTATTCATGTTCTTCCAGCTTTGGAGAATATTTTTATAACCGTCTGTAACATGCCTGACAAACCAGACTGTAGCACCTAAGAAGGCAGTTAGATTTTATTCTTATTTTCTAATCCCAGATGTGACCCTACAGTGATTTCTTTGGTATATGCTGCTGCAGCTAAACATTAGTAAATGGTAATTCCTCCCCCGATAATGGTGGAAAAGTCTTTTTGTTAGATTTGGAAAAAAATGTACTCCTCTGGCACACTTATTTCTAGAATGCTTAATTGTCAAACTCGCATGATAAAGTTTTCCCTAGACCTGTCTTTCCAATTTAGGGTGATGTAATATTTAATCAACATAAATGCTGTTATTAGAAGGTGCTTATTCTTAATATTTGAACCTAGTGGGGGGATATGCAGGAGGGTGAATTTCCAAGACAAGGTTGATTTTTCATAGCCCATTTTTTCTAATTTGACCCTTAGGGCACACCAAAGTTTGTACGAACATTTGCAGCTCCAAAAAATGTGGATAATATCTGCTTCTTCCGAAGGGCAGAATTGACAATATGGTGGGACTTCTTTGTACATCTTATTTAAGATTGAAGGCGTGAAATATGCGTTATTTACAATCATAAGCTGAGTATATCTGAATTTATGGAGGGGTATGACTCTGGAAAATTTCTGAATCGCCTGTGCAATTATATTGGAGGAAATTGTGGGGTCTTGTTTTATCCAATAATTAGAATGAATAGCCTCTTTAGTGAGTTTGATAGATGTAATGATTTTGTAGACATTAGAAATCATTTTCTTTTTCCGTGTCAGGAGATCCCATAATGTTTTACAAGTATCTATGTGTGAGTCTGGGATGTCTATATCCTCCCAAAATCTGCAACAAAGCTCATTTATTTGATCGGTAGATTAAATTTGCTCCTGGTGCTAGTTATAGATTCATGTTTAAGTATGAAAAAATCTAATACAGTTTTTCCTTTTAGTAATGGGAATGCATTCAGATTAATCATCCTATTATTTAATTGAATATTGGGATTGAGATGTAAAGGTTGGAGTGTCAGGAAAGCTGTGAGTAAGTTCATAGATTGGAACAGATTTTGTGTGATTTTAATTTGTTCCCATAATTCGTGTTGAACTTTATATCTTCTCCTGGATGCAGCATCTAAAAATGGGAGTGCCATGGGATTAAAGTGTAGTGTTTTGATATAATTATGGTATAATTTGACCCAAATTGGGCTCCATGTCTTAAGTTCCTCCCTGTAACTCGCAATATTGATTATTCTACTACATTTGTTAATTTCATATAATAATCTGAAGTCGGGAGGTCCCAAGCCTCCTTTGTCCTTAGGGTATATAAGTTTTTGATATTTTATCCTGACAGGTCTTGGGTGCCATACAAATGCTGACAGGGATGCTTGGATATCATTGAAAACTCTGTTATGTATTAGAGTATTGGTAGCATTAAATATATAAAGTATTCTCGGGAGAATATTCATTTTAATAATGGCTACTCACGAAAGGAGAGGGAGTTTAAGTTGTGACCATCTATCCAAGTCTTTTTGAATAGTGGACCATACCTTAATCACATTCTCTTGATAATAATTATGCGCATCTGTATAGAATGAAATTCCTAGATAGTGTATGTGGTCTCTGATTTTTATATTAGGTATAGAGCTTTCGTTTGGATATTGAGCATGGATGTTTATTGGGAATATCGTTGATTTGTTCAAATTAACCTTATAATTCACGAATTTAGAAAATAGCAGTAATGAGTTATTTATCTTGATAAGGTCTGTGTTGGGGAGGGAGTAGTATATATTTAAATCATCTGCGTAAGCTGATAGGGTTACCTCAGTGTTAAATAAAACCGGGATATTATGAGATGTTCTCTGTTTTATTAGTAGAAACAAGGGTTCTATATACAGATTAAATAAGAATGGTGATAAGGGACATCCCTGTCTTATCCCATTATTAATTTCTATTTTCTTAGAGCTGAACTTGTTTATTTGCAACAAGGTGTATGCTTTCTTATGTAAAGTATTAATATACTGGATAAACTGTGTTGGAAATTTTAATTTTTGCAGAATCGTGTTCAAAAATATCTTATTGATTCTATCAAATGCTTTAGATGCATCAATAGCTAGGGTGTAAATAGGTGTTTGTTTGATTAAGGATAGGGATATCATTGCGTCAAGGGTGAGTGTTTGATCCACTGTTTGTCTCTGATTAATAAACCCTGATTATTCTGGGGAAATGATTTTAGTAATAACTGTCTTAATTCTGTTGGCTAATATTGTTGCCATAATTCTCATATCTACATTAATAATGGAAATGGGCCTATAATTATTAGGGTTGGTGGTGTCCGTATTCGGTTTAGGTATAAGTATAGTTCTAGATGCATTCAGGTGAGGGTCAGAGATACCCCCTTGTATAATGTACATAAAGAGATGATAAAGTATGTTTGACATCTTTGAGCTGAAACACTTGTAGAACTCAGCAGGGAAACCATCTGGCCCTGGTGCCTTATTACATTTGAAATTGTTAATGGTTGTTTCAATGTCCATTTGTGTAATCTCAGCTGATAAAAGAGTTTGGTGTTGTTCCTCTAAGCTGGGGAAGTTTAAATTATTAAGAAATACATGTAGATCTTGTTCATTGAGAGTCTTGGGGGTAGGGTTGAAGACATCTTCATATATTTTCTCAAAAACCTCAATTATATCTTGTGAGTTATGATGACAATTTTGTTGAAAAATGATTTTTGAGATAAAAGGGGTAGGTTTATGCTGGTTAAGTAATCTCGCTAAGAATCTAGAAGGAAGTTGGGCCCAATGTGAATAATTGGCTAGATTTTTGATTTCATGGAATGACAAGTTTTCTGCTTGCAGAGATACTAGCTTAACCTGCAGTTGATTAATAGAGTTCTCTATATCCGAGGAGTATTGCTGCTGCAACTTCAGCTCAAGTCTGGTTAGTTCATCCTTGATACTGTTTTCTTTGGTGAGAACATTTTTTTTTATAAAAGGCAGATTTATTAATTAACAACCCTCTAATTAACACTTTAGTGGTAGCCCAAGTTATATCCACCGGAGTACTATTGTTAGTAATGGATAGTAGGCATTGGTCCAACAAGGTGTCAATTTCCATTCTAATATCAGTCTTTTCTAGTAAGTTAGGGTTTAGGTGCCAGCATCTCATAGTTTTTTGGGGCATTGCAATGTAACCAATCTATTGTTAATGTAATTTTTGAGTGGTCTCTTAAGTCTTTTCTAAAATCTGTCTCTCCATATCTCACATTGACAACAGATATTAGATGAATGGGTTCTGAGAGTGCTCCATCAGGGTGGCAGTGGGTGCCCCTTTCTCCTTTCCAGGGGATTCCTCCCCACCCACAAGATCAAATATATGTTTTTCCTCTTGACATACAGCATTTGCTGACTGTGTCATAGAACCTCTTCCTCTTTCTCTAGCAGGAAAATGATTTTATTCAAGAATGTTTCTGGTCCCAAAGAAGGAAGTTTCATGGACACCAGTCCTAGATCTTTTATTTCTCAATCAGTTTGTGAAAGTTCCAAAGTTTAACATGTTATCCCTTCACAACCTATTATCACTTATTCCCCATTGCAGTTTTTAGTGACTCTAGATTTAAAGGACTTCTGACATCATATTTCAAAATTTTTGTAACGTTCACTGCATTACCCTTTGGGTTTATCCAGCCCTCCAACAGTGTTTACAAGGTATCTGGCTCCAGTGATAGTCTATTTCAGACTTTAAGGTGTTGAAGTTTTTTCTGTATTTAGATGACTTGCTTATCTTTGCAGTCTTTTTTGGGGTATTAGGAATATCTCACTTGGGTGAGAAATCTTCTTCCCAAACTAGGTTTCCATGAAAACATTCAGAAGTCTTGTTTGACATCTTCCAGCTGGATGTTTTCCTTTGCAAACCGGGTTTCCAGGAAACCATCCAAAAGCTTTGTCTGACTTCTTTGCACAGGATTATTTTCCTGGGGTGTCGCCTAGATATCTCAGCTAAAATGAGTTTTCTTCCCAAGAAAAAGCCAATGTATATCTAGCTCTGTTCCTGAGCTTTTTCACTCTGTCCAGGACTTACATTATGGGAGTTGGTCAGGATACTATGATTTGTGGCATCTATAATTCTCATGACTCCTCCAGCCACTCTCCACATGAAAATGATTCTGAAGTGCCTGAAATCTGTATGGTCCCAGCATCATCACGCCTTGGCTTTTCAGAACTGAGATTTGTAAAAAGAGAACAGCTTTGGTGGGGCGACCAGTTTTATCTGAATCCAGATCTTCCATTCTCCCTTTCAGTTCCAGCAGAGTCTGTAACAATAGAAGTCTCAGACTTTACTTGGGGAGCTGTGTCTGTGGGGATAAAAATACAGCATCTTGGAACAAAAAAGATGGACTAAAGCACACAAACAAAGCCAATGTCAGTTACAAACACCTTCAAGACTCCTAATCATCTGTGGTCCATAGGACCTCTTTAAGTGATTGTAGACAACATCACATTAATGTGGAACCTAAACAAATGGGGGGATCTTACCCTCTGTGCAGTTTACCCATGTGCACTTAGGATATAGCAATTCAGCACAGTTTCAATCTACATGAATCTTACATTCTGTCAGAGCTAAATCTTGTTGCAGACAAGCTGAGCAAGACCAGGACGGACCCTAGCAAAGGATTTGATACAGCTGTGGGGAATACTACAGGTAGATCTGTTCATCTCCATTCATAATAAACAACTGTCAAAATTCTGCCCCAGGACTCCTTTCAAGCAGGCTTGGAAAAAAGATAACATTCTGTTTTCCTTGGATAGCAGTTTTCCTGTATGCCTCTTCATTCTTTCCATTGATAACCAGGATCATTCCGAAGATTCAGAAGGACTCTCCAAGGGTTATTGTGGTGATTCTCCTCTGGACTAGGCAACAGTGAATCTCTCTCTTTTGGAAGTAGTGAAGAGCAATTACCACAAACTTTCTCACAGACTGAAACTACTTATACAAGATGTTGGGTGTTTCATATACCCCATCCTGAAACAACATCAATTAACTGCCTTGATGATAGAGTTTTAATATCTTTTAGGCACATATTTTCTGAGTATGCGCAACAGGTATTAAAGGAGGAAAAGAAACCTGCTACTGATCAACGCAAGAACCAACACTCTGTTAAGGTCAGTATTTCTTTGTTTCTTCAATATTTGTGGGAGGAGTTATCCTCTGATTTTTCTTACTCCTCTGTTATGGTTCATTGTAGGCCAGTTTAGCATGTCTGCCCATGGATCCCACTCCTTCAAGGCATTCATAGGTTCAGAGATTCATAGGTGTGTTCTAGGCCAACGGCCCTGGAGCCTTTACAAGCCTAGTCCATAGAAGTGCCCTGACATCATGCCGCCATTAGTTTCCGGAGCCTCTATCAAGTAGAGCCAATGGAGTGATACCCGGGGTGAACTATTTCCCATCCATACACCAATATTTCTCTTGAAAAGGGCCAGTGAGGTGCTCTGCTTGACATGTATGGGAAGTCTATTCCAGCGCATGGGCAGTCTCTGGGTTATGAACCTGTCCCTTCAGCATGTTCCGTTGATTGTGGTAGTGAAGTTGAGGTCCCTGGAGTGTGTGGCGCAGAGGGATTGGGATTTTTTTAGGTGTAACATTTCTAACAGGGCTGGGTCAGACATAGCTTTGTAATCGAGCAGAGATCACCTCTTAATAGACAATATGAGACAGAGAAAAGCTGGAGTTTTTTTGAGTCTGTCCATGTAGGGCATGTGTTTAAGGCCTAGGATCCTCTTTATGGGGTACTTTTGTGGCCTTTCTAGCTGTTGCAGGTGTTTAGTGAGGTACATGCCAAATGGGGCATTATACTCAATGATTGGTCTAATGAGGGAAGAGTAGAGAGACATGATGACCTCTTTTGTCCTGGATGCAGAACCCTTAGAAATGAGATGTGCCACATAGAAGGACTTTCTGACCACTGTGGCAATGTCATGGTCGAAAGAGAGTTTGGTGTCAACCTGTGGCCCCAGATCTCTTATAACACCTTCAGTGTTCAGTGGGCTACCATCAATGTGGTAATTAGTGGGAACTGAGTTTTTCCCAAAGGGAATGATGATGTATTTTTTGGCATTAAGCTTAAGGCCATGGTTTTGACACCAGTCATTGGTCTCAGTGAGGCCTTTCTGTAGGATGTCTACATCACTTGGGGAGTTAATTATGGCTCCCAGCTTGCAATCATTGGTGAACTTGGTCAGCCAGAGTCCTTCCATGTTGGCCTGGACTTCTGAGAAGTAGATGCCAAACAGGAGAGGACCCAGGCCCGATCCCTGTGGGACTCCACTCGTGACTGGTCACACTGCGGGTTTTATCTCTGAGCAAATTTGCAACCCACCTAGTGATATTGGGGTTGATGCCCAGTTTGGTGAGTCAATCAATAATTCCTGAGTGGGGAATGGTATTAAAGACCTTTGCCAGATTGAGGTAGGCTGTATGAATTGCCTTGCCCTCATCCACAGCTCTGGTGACTGACTCAAAGAAGTCAACCAGGTTGAGCAGGCATGATTTACCCTTCACAAAAACAAATTGCGTAGGATCCAGAGTTTGGAGATTCCCTATATCCTTGTTAATTAGGTCCATGATGATGCGCTCCATAGCCTTACATATCAGACTCATCAGACTCATTAGGCTAATGGGGCAATAATTCCCAGGGTCTGTAGTTGCTCCCCCTTTATGGAGCCTGAGGTGAGGCTGCGATTGAACAGAGCACACAGGTGTAGTAGAACACAGCCAGGGATATTGTCTAGTCCCATGGAAGCTGTATTCTTGGCCTTGGACAATGCAGCTTTAACCTGTGCTGCATTAATGCTGGGTCCCTGGCATTCTTCTGGCATTGTGATTGGTCCTTTAGGGAGAGAGAGAGGGGATAAAGTTGGCACTGAATCTGTCGGCCAGTACGTCGGCAATATCTGTTGGCTCAGTATAAGAGGTACCATTGTGCAGTAACTCAGAGCAAATCTGGGTATTACCATGGAGATTCTTGATATAACTGCCAACATAACCCATGCACTCAGGTCACTCCACAAGTACAAATATGACTCCATCATTGTCCATGTTGGTGTGAATGACTTAAGACATGCCTCCCCTGGACTACATGAAAAGAGACATGGAAGAGATCCCCGACCTTGTAATCCAGGCAGGTATGTCCCTAGCCCTGAGTAGCATCCTACCTTCACCCAGAATGCTAACACAGTACAAGGATAAAAATGATTGACTTCAACAATTAGCTAAGCTTCTGGTGTCATTCTAAGGGGATCCAGTATCTGTCAGCCTGGGATGACATGGTCGACAAGCCACGATGCTTTGCCAGAGATGGCCTGCTCCTGCCGCCCCTGGGATTCTGGATACTGGCTAAGGCTCTTGCCGCCTCTATAGTGCCTTTTTTAGGCAAGGCCCAAATGACAAACCCACCACCGTAGCAGGTACAGACAAATAAAAACTGAGAATAATGCTGCTCAGTGTTAGAAGTCTAAACCTCAAAATGCACTCACTTGAGGCACTCATCAAAATGGAGAATATCGATATCTGTGCTGTGACTGAAACGTGGTTCAAGACTCCAGAGAGCACCCCTGCATTACCAGGCTATAACGCATACCATACCTTTCAGCCATCTAACCAGGACCGGAACACCAAAGGTGGAGGTGTGTCTATAGTCATTAAGGATATCCACACCTCCAGGCTAGTTGCCCAACATAATGCATCCAAAATTATCCAAGTGCAACTAATTCTGGGCAAAACTGCAATCCAAATTGTAGCTTGCTACAGATCCCCCACCATGCCCCAGGACTCCCAGTCCTCTTTTCTTGATATACTGGAAAATATTAGGGTCCAACCAAACACCCTAATAATGGGCAATTTTAACTACTCCACCATTGACTGGGAAAACTACTCATGTACCAATGCCTTTGCTCATCGCTTTCTAGAATTCATAAACTCCAATGCCCTGGATCAACTTATCCACAACCCCACCAGGGGCAACAATATCCTAGACCTAGCCATTACCAACACAAGTGACTGGTGTTGCACTGTTAAACTGTTGCAGAAGAGAGTAAAATCCCATGAGTGGAAGAGCTCCCTGGTCAGCCTCGGTAAGAAACTGAGATCCCTCATAAAATCCTCCTAAAGCTAGCTATGAAAACAAGATTGCCTCTGATTCTAAAGACAACCACAAAACATTCTATAGCTATGTCAAAAATCTCGATGGCAACACCCAGGTCAGCTCTGAGCTACAGCACAATGGCACAAAAAACAACTGATATTGCCAACATCCTGGCTGATAGGTTCAGTGCTAACTTTACCCCCTCTCACCCCCTAAAGGGCCCATATCTATACCAGAAGAATGCAGAGCCCCTGAAATCACAACTGCGCAGGTAAAAACTGCACTTTTCAAAGTCAAGAACAAAGCTTCCATGGGACTGGACAACATCCCATGCTGCATTCTACATGAACTTCGGAATGAACTGGCCCCCCACCTAAGCACCATGTTCAATCATAGCCTCACATCAGGCTTTGTACCCATTGAATGGTGCACAGCTACATTTATACCACTCCACAAAGGGGGAGCCACCAGAGACCTGGGAACTATCGCCCTGTTAGCCTGATGAGCCTGGTCTGCAAGGCCATGGAAAGTATCATCATGGAACTGATAAACAAAGACATAGGTAACCTCCAAACCCTGGACCCCAGCCAGTTCGGGTTTGTGAAAGGCAGATCATGCCTCCTGAACCTGATTGACTTCTTTGAACAGTCACCAAAGCCGTAGATGAAGGAAAGGCAGTTCACACAGCCTATCTTGACCTCTCCAAGGCTTTCGACACCATCCCCCATTCTGGAATTATAGATAAACTCACTAAACTGGATATAAATCCATATGTCACAAGATGGGTTGCCAACTGGCTCACTGACAGAACCCACAATGTAAAAGTTGCAGACTCCAAATCGGACTTCAAACCAGTGACAAGTGGAGTACCACAGGGTTCAGTCCTGGGTCCTCTCCTGTTTAGTATCTACTTCTCTGAAATAAGGGCCTATGGCTAATGAAGTCTGCAGATGACTGCAAACTAGGTGTCATAGTCGAGTCCCCAAATGACATGGACATCCTACAGAAGGGCCTCACTGAGACAGATGCCTGGTGTCAGAGCCATGGCCTCAAGCTAAATGCCAAAAAGTGCATTGTCATACCCTTTGGTAGAAACTCTGTTCCCATGAACTACCACACAGGCGCCAGTCTTCTTAATGCTGAAGGTGTGATAAGAGACCTTGGGACTCAGGTGGACAGTAGTCTCTCCTTTATCTCACATGTATCACATCGCCACAGTAGTCAGAAAATCCTTCTACGTGGCACACCTCACCACGAAAGGGTTCTCATCTAGGAAAAAAGAGGTCATTGTTCCCCTCTACTCAGCACTCATTAGACCCATTATTGAGTACAGTGCCCCTTTTGGAATGTGCCTCACAAGACATCTGCAACAGCTGGAAAGGCCACAGAAGTACCTCACCAAGAGGATTACAGGTCTCAAACAGTTGTCCTACGCTGACCATCTCAAAAAACTCCAGCTTTACTCCATAGCATATCGCCTACTCCGAGGTGATCTCTGCCTAACATACAAAGCTATGTCAAACCTAGAGCTGTTGGACATGCTACACCTAAAGAAATCCCAATCCCTCCAGGATACACGCTCTAGGAATCTAAACCTTGCCACCACAATAAGTAGAACATACTGGAGGGATACATTCCTATCCCAAAGACTTCCCATACTCTGAAACAAGCTACCTATCTATGTCAAGCAAAGTTCCTCATCAGCACTCTTCAAGAAAAATCTTGATGAATGGATGGGAATTAGGAAATTCACCCCGGGGATCATTCCTGTGGCCCTGCTCGACAGGAGCACAGGAAAATAACTTTCTTGGGTGGTGAAAGACAGGGAACCTTGTTGGCTAAGCTTACATAGGCCCTAGGGCCGATAGCCTAGTATCTACCTATGAACTGTAGAAGGCTTTGTGGTTGTTTTTAGTGCCTGCCACAATTCTGCCTTCATAGCTAGCTTTAGAGGTTTTGATGAGGGATATCATCTTTTTGTTGGTGCTAATAAGGGGTTTTTTCCAGTCTTGGGACTTCAACTTTTTCTGCAACAGTTTCTTCCTACTGTTAAATATGTAAAAATGTTTTTGAAAGGGGTTCTACATATCCATCCACTTAGAAAACAAATGGCTCCTCCTTGGGATTTTAATTTTATTTTGGAAAAATTAACTCTTGCTCCATTTGAACCAGTTCATCAAGCTAATTTGAAGTTCATAGCATGGAAACTGGTTCTGATGATTGCTCTGAGTTCTGCAAGAAGAGTATCTGAATTGTTAGCTTTCATGGGGGAGGGTGGCAAACTTATTTCATTTTCCATGGTGATAGGGTTTAATTGAGAACTAGTTTCTCATTTATGCCTAAAATGGTATACAAGTTAGCTTAGTTTGAGCTAAGCTATCCCTCTCCCTGTTTTCTTTCCAGAACCTACAAATAAGGGAAGAAAGGATTATTCACACTGTGGATGTCCACAGACAACTTAGATAATATTTCAACAGAACGAAAACAATTAGAAATTCTCATCAGTTATTCATTTCTCATGAATGTAATGAAAAAAGACAATGTGTTTAAGCAGGCTCTTTATGGATGTTTGTGTCATGATATCTCCTTTTGTTGCTCCCACCATAACAAGTCAATTCCAGGCAGGTTCAAGACACATTTTACTAGGGCCTTTGTATCGTCAGAGTGGATTTTTGGAAAGGGGTAGACTCTTGAAGTATTCTAGACACAGCAGCTTGGTCCTCTATGCATACTTTTACAAAGCAAAACAAACTAGACTCACTCTCCAGATATAGATCAGGCTTTGCTAGACCCATTCGCTGTGAGCTCCTGATCCATCTTCCCTTCTCCTCCCAAACCTTGTAAGCTGCTGTAAACTACCCATACAGCTAAGGGTACTGCTGCAGTGATCAAATGATGAACATAGTACAGGTGTGTAAGTGAACTTACCATAATGGTTACTACTGCAATAGTCACTTCATCCCCCACCTTTTTTTATTGATTTTGTTGCCAGGGTGAGTATATTGACTTTTACTACCCAGTATTGACCTTTTCAGGATTCTGGCCTCCCTTTTCCATTTGGTATGAAAGCACTAAAGGGCTTGGCACCTAAAATGCTGGTTTTCTTCATCTCCGCGCTGTCAACAGTCTAGGCATATGGAAGCTGCCCTTATGCTTTTAAAGCTGGATGTCTGTTATATCCTATGCAAGATGGAGCCTGCAGCAATGATCATTAAAACATCTACTGTTATGGTAAGTTTACTTACACAAACACAACTTTCTTACATTTCCAGGAAATTAATCAGAAAGCTGGAAGCTCTGGATCTACAAATTCATGCTGTTCCACAATGAATGGAATAGCTGAGAATTCTAAATAGGCACAGTGTGCCATGTGTTTGCATGTTGCAGGAGAACAAGCCATGGTAGTATTTAATACTTTCAAGCAAAGATAAAAGACAAAATAGCAGGAATAAGGGAGGCATTTATGAATTATTTTGAGCCTTGCAAATGTTCATCATTAATTCTTTCCAAGAAAATGATGCTGTCTGAAATCGATTGATACTTATGCAATGAGAAAAGTCTTATTTGTTGCATTGTAATTATATAGGATAAGAGAGAATAGTATATGACATAAGAAATTATTAGAAAAAAGAGCAAGCTTTTTAAGGACATCAGATATAACCTTATCCAATGATG